>NW_027507791.1:48520055-48535055 GCF_037356315.1 Lithobates pipiens | reverse complement strand
TAAGGAACATTCTTCTCACTGATCACCAATGTAAGGAACATTCTTCTCACTGATCACCAATGTAAGGAACATTCTTCTCACTGATCACCAATGTAAGGAACATTCTTCTCACTGATCATCAATGTAAGGAGCATTCTTCTCACTGATCACCAATGTAAGGAACATTCTTCTCACTGATCACCAATGTAAGGAACATTCTTCTCACTGATCACCAATGTAAGGAACATTCTTCTCACTGATCACCAATGTAAGGAACATTCTTCTCACTGATCATCAATGTAAGGAACATTCTTCTCACTGATCATCAATGTAAGGAACATTCTTCTCACTGATCATCAATGTAAGGAACATTCTTCTCACTGATTACCAATGTAAGGAACATTCTTCTCACTGATCACCAATGTAAGGAACATTCTTCTCACTGATCACCAATGTAAGGAACATTCTTCTCACTGATCACCAATGTAAGGAACATTCTTCTCACTGATCACCAATGTAAGGAACATTCTTCTCACTGATCATCAATGTAAGGAACATTCTTCTCACTGATCATCAATGTAAGGAACATTCTTCTCACTGATTACCAATGTAAGGAACATTCTTCTCACTGATCATCAATGTAAGGAACATTCCTCCCACTGACCGCCAATGTAAGGTTTATTCTTCTCATTGACCACCAATGTAAGGAACATTCTTCCCACTGACCACTACTGTAAGAGACATTCGTCGCAACTGACCACCAATGTAAGGGACATTCTTGCCAATGACTGTCAATGCTTACAGCATTCTTATCAAAGACTATCAAGCTAATGCACCATGAGCTGTAGATCTAGTCATTCCTAACAGGGGTTCACTGAAAACAGAACGATATTTTAAGTTAAAAAAACGCTGTTTTATACAATTGTGAGCTTTCAACTTGTGGCAACAGTTGGGGAAGACCCTTTTCTTTTCCAGCATGACTGTTCCACTATACACATAGCCAGCTCCATAAAGTCATAGTTTTTATGAGCTTGGTGTGGAAGAACTCAAGTGGCCTGCATAGAGTCCCGACCTCAACCCTACTGAACACCTTTGGGATGATTTGAAACACCAATTTTGAGCCATGTCCTCTCATCCAACATCAATACCTGACCTCATCAATGGTGGCCAAATCATAAAGACATGGTTGGCGTTGGTGTGGAGCAACGCAATTATCCTGCACAGACCCCTGACCTCAACCCTATTGAGCATCTTTAGAATGAACTGGAACACCAATTGTGAGCCAGGTCTTCTCATCCAACAACATTACCGGACCTCACCAATCTTCTTTTGGCTGAATGGGTGCAAATTCCCCCAGACACACTCTTCCTAAAAACCTCCCAAGAAGAATGGAAGATGTAGCTGCAAACAGGACCTAAAACTATTGATGGACATGGTTCTGGAATGGGATGCTCAACAAGCTCATGTAAGTATGATGGTCAGAAGTCCACAAAGTTTGGTCGTCAAGTGTATTTGGATGATTGGTGATGCCTTTGGGATGATTTGAAACACCAATTTTGAGCCATGTCCTCTCATCCAACATCAATACCTGACCTTTTAAATGGTATCCAAATCATAAAGACATGGTTTGAGCTTGGTGTGGAGCAACGCAATTGTCCTGCACAGACTCTTGACCTCAACCCTATTGAACACCTTTAGAATGAACTGGAACACCAATTGTGAGCCAGGTCTTCTCATCCAACAACATCACCGGACCTCACCAATCTTCTGTGCAAATTCCGCCAGACACACTCTTCCTAAAAACCTCCCAAGAAGAATGGAAGATGTAGCTGCAAACAGGACCTAAAAGTATTGATGGACATGGTTCTGGAATGGGATGTCCAACAAGCTCATGTAAGTATGATGGTCAGAAGCCCACAAATGTTGGTCATCAAGTGTATTTGGATGATTGATGACAACTTTGGGATGATTTGAAACACCAATTTTGAGGCATGTCTTCTCATCCAACATCAATACCTGACCTCATAAATGGTGGCCAAATCATAAAGACATGGTTTGAGCTTGGTGTGGAGCAACGCAATTATCCTGCACAGACCCCTGACCTCAACCCTATTGAGCATCTTTAGAATGAACTGGAACACCAATTGTGAGCCAGGTCTTCTCATCCAACAACATCACCGGACCTCACCAATCTTCTGTGCAAATTCCCTCAGACACACTCTTACTAAAAACCTCCCAAGAAGAATGGAAGATGTAGCTGCAAACAGGACCTAAAACTATTGATGGACATGGTTCTGGACTGGGATGTCCAACAAGCTCATGTAAGTACGATGGTCAGGAGTCCACAAAGTTTGGTCATAAAGTGTATTTGGATGATTGATGAAACCCAGTGGCGTAACTAGAACCTTCAGGGCCCCGATGCAAGAAACCATGAAGGGCCCCCCTGAACCCCAGCCAGGGCCCTTCCCTCCGAGTCCGGCGGTGGAACTCCAGGGTGTGGTCACAGGTATGACCTTTGTGAGCCCTGTAGTTCCACCACTGGTATCAGTAGTTTTTTTTTTTATTCGTTTTTTTTTAATTTTTAGGTGCCCCATTGGGGGACTGTCCCTAGGCAGGATGGGGTCCCCATCCCCAGAAGAGATGAGGTCATTTTCTCCAGGGCAGATGAAATTACTCCCCCCAGGTGAGAAGGGGTCCCTGTCCCCAGGGGAGGTGGGGGTCCCTGTCCCCACGTGAGAAGGGGTCCCTGTCCCCAGGGGAGGTGGGGGTCCCTGTCCCCACGTGAGAAGGGGTCCCTGTCCCCAGGGGGAGATGAAGGGGGTATGTAATGGTGTGTGGGGGATGGGGTCCTCTCACTCACCATGACCAAGCTATAGGCCGCGCACTCATCCATGTTGGCCTGGGCTCCATCCAGTGTGCTGGACGGGTGATCAGCATATCTCCCAGAAACACCTTTCATCATCTGTGTATGACAGGGGAGGAGGGGGTCTGGCAGACAAGCCTGCAGTGTCCTCCAGGAGCCGGCTCTCATAGGGCTGCACTGCATCTGTGTGCTTATGCAGTGCAGTGTGGGCCGGACTTGGGGGGGGGGGGGGGCGGGAGTCTGGCTGGGGAGAACAGACATCGGACTGAGCGGCAATGCATGGAGCAGGAGAGGGGTACTCTGAGGAGCCGGCCGAGGACACAGGTCATGTGGGGAATGCACAACTAAAGAGCAGCCAGTGCGATAGTCGAGCATGGAGCTCTGCTAGTCACCCTCCACCTCCAGCCACCCGTGTGCATGGTGCACTGGTACCCCTAGCTGCCTATGCTGCTGCCGGCCATATGTAGAGGGGGCTGCATGGGCCCCCTGCAGCACAGGGCCCAGTTGCGGTCGCAACTGCTGCACCCCCTATAGTTACGCCCCTGATGAAACCTCTTTAACACTACTGAACAAGTCCAATTTAAAAGGGTCTCACTATAGCTACATCATGACCAAGAACCTTTAGGCCCCACTCACATGGGGAATCTTGCTCCATGCCCCATGCAGGACCATCTTTTACCAGCATGGAGGATATCGTTTTATTTTGCTTCATTGACCTTTCATGGGGCATTATTTCTTATCCTTATATAATTTTATATTAATCCGACTTCAGTGCAACATCCAACACACCGATCCACCAAGTGACAGCTGGCAGATCCAGCATGGCAGTAGACTGGTTGCCTCTTTCTGACGTCATCACGCTGCTGGAATCTTCTGAATTCTGGGAAGTCTGCTTTGCTGGAAAGCCAATTTGAAGTGGCTACCTCACCCAGGCAGTGATGATGACACCTGAAGAAGGACCTTATAAACAATAAAACGCACCCAATTATGAGTGGTGGAGATTCCATGATAGATGAGTCTACTCTTACACGGATTTTGATGTCTTTGCTGATGTATAATAGGAGGGCACACCTGACTGCATATGTAACACTAACCGGTCTTGCTTCTCACCCATCCTGTGGTTGGCCAATGAAAGAAGAAGCAGTAGACTAAAGAGCTTGTCTTTCTGTCACTCTGCTCTCTCCTCCTATGTGCATGCTCCTTGTGATACCTCTCTTCCTCCCAGTTTGAGCTCTGCTGTAATCCCAGTCAGATTCAAACTGCTTATTTAATAATGGATTAATGATCACAGATCCGAGGTCATGGATCGCAGTCTGTGTGTCTGGCTTTACAATCAGGTTTATGTGTGTGCATTCCTCTTCTTTGCGTCCTTTATGATGATTTTATTCACATCACACCTACTTGTTGCACAACTGTCTGTATGCTAAATAAACCTTGTTCAGAGGCTTCAGTTTACATGTAAACACCGTGGCCACTTAATATAACCTCTGCAATATCCTCTTTAGGTGAAAACAAGAGCTGACTGGCATAAAGGACATTTCGTGTTACAGCTTTATTATTCCTCTACCGTGCCAAGCTGTCCGCCTTTATGATTCATTCCCTGTGTATAAGCGGCCATTTCAACATACATTAGACGAGTATGGCCCAGTGTTTTTCACCATCAGGAAGCCAGAGCCTGATAAATGCCATGCAACCATCGCCGGAGTACATGCAGACGGGAAATGGAAGCAAAGAGGCTGCAGGAGATCAGGAGCATTGAGATGCAAAAAAGGATAAAAAAAAAGGTGAAACCAATTAATTTACAAAGAAATAAAAGAGGAATAAAGGGGTCTGGCCTGGGGTCTTAGTGTAAGGGAGGCTCTGATTTGGGGTCTGAGTGTAAATTCGGTGTCTGGCCTGGGGTCTGAGTGTAAAGGAGGCTCTGATTTGGGGTCTCAGTCTACATTTGGGGTCTGGCCTGGGGTCTGAGTGTAAAGGAGGCTCTGATTTGGGGTCTCAGTCTACATTTGGGGTCTGGCCTGGGGTCTGAGTGTAAAGGAGGCTTTGATTTGGGGTCTGAGTCTACATTTGGGGTCTGGCCTGGGGTCTGAGTGCAAAGGCGGTCTGACCTAAGATTTGAGTGTAAAGAGGGGTCTAATTGGGGGTCTGAGTGTAAAGAGGAGGTCTGACCTAGGGTGTAAAAAGGGGATCAGATTCAGGATCTGTGTGCAAAGGTGGGGGGGGGGGGGGGGGTCGTAAATCTCCTACTTTAGAACACAGACAGCAATCAAACCAGAAAGTATTGGAATTCTTCCCCGTCCATCCAAAATATAGATATATAGATACTTTTAAGTAGAGTTTGCCCCTTGTGTGACAGTAGTGCCGCTGACTTGCCTTTACCAGCAGTAAAGAACTTTTCCGTCTCTCTGTAAGTCCTGAGAAGGAATGGGCACTTCAAAAGAGAGATCGGAGGTGGCTTGTTTGATGGTTGACCTTCCTAGATCTGTTCACTTAATGTTAGAAACGCACTCCTTCTCAAAGAGGATGGTGCGCCAAAAAGGAAAAGCTCTGCACCCCCCGGTTCAGGCAACTTTAGGCACAAACGTAGGCAAACCAGGCTTTTGTTATGTATGCTCAGCTATTACCGAAAACCTGGCGGACCATTGCTTCAACCAAATATTTCCTGTGATTTTGTTTTCTCAACCTGCAAATTTACAATGTGAGGACCTGCAATGTACCTCCGGTCAGTTATTGGAAATTATTTTTTGACAAACTGACATGGTTCTGTTTTTAATCTTTCCTCAGCTAGAGAGAGGAAAACAGTTCTATCGTTCTTCTCTGACTTTTGGGTCCACCCTAAACTCCTCTCGAAGATATAGCACAGCTGTCATAATAAAGTATTGATGTGATTATTTTTCATCGATCACAAGAATAGAAACATCTATACAAATCTTGAACCAATTATAGGGGATTCCTTTAGATGAAGGAACCGTGGGGTGCTATTTATTGGCAATGTTCCTTTTTGTTTAATAGAGCACGTTGAACATGATGACCCATCCCCAGGCTGAGATAAGCCCTTGACCTAAAAGATGACCCATCCCCAGGCTTTGATAAACCCTTGGTCAACATGACGACCCATCCCCAAGCTTTGATAAACCCTTGGTCAACATGATGACCCATCCCCAAGCTTTGATAAACCCTTGGTCAACATGATGACCCATCCCCAAGCTTTGATAAACCCTTGGCCAACATGATGACCCATCCCCAGGCTGAGATAAGCCCTTGACCTAAAAGATGACCCATCCCCAGGCTTTGATAAACCCTTGACCAACATGACGACCCATCCCCAGGCTTTGATAAACCCTTGGTCAACATGACGACCCATCCCCAAGATTTGATAAACCCTTGACCAACATGATGACCCATCCCCAGGCTTTGAAAAACCCTTGGCCAACATGATGACCCATCCCCAGGCTGAGATAAGCCCTTGACATACATGATGACCCATCCCCAGGCTTTGATAAACCCTTGGCCAACATGATGACCCATCCCCAAGCTTTGATAAACCCTTGGCCAACATGATGACCCATCCCCTGGCTTTGATAAACCCTTGGCCAACATGATGACCCATCCCCAGGCTGAGATAAACCCTTGACCATCATGATGACCCATCCCCAGGCTTTGATAAACCTTTGGCCAACATGACGATCCATCCCCAGGCTTTGATAAACCCTTGGTCAACATGATGACCCATCCCCAGGCTTTGATAAACCCTTGGCCAACATGATGACCCATCCCCAGATTGAGATAAACCCTTGGCCAACATTATGATCTTGTGGTGGCGTGTGTCTCGCGATGAAGTCATGTATGATGAAATTCATTGGAAGGAATCACAACACATGCCACTGCGCAATGTGACAACCAGCCACAGCCATTTTGCTTTTGGGTTAATTGGCTATCCATGTTTTATGAAGTAACTAACGGGTAACTAAACATTTAGAAGGGACCTGAAGGGAGACATTTTCAACCTCACTGTCAACAGGGGGAGGAGACATTTTATATGCATTTGTTATACCCCTAGTAGAAGTGGGGCTTCCTCCTCTGACAGTGAAGGAGAATCAGGAACCAAGGAAGTATCTATTTTAGAACAAGGAACCAACGATCTGGCAAATGGGAGGAAAAAGGGACTTAACAAGAGCATAATGGAAGAAAAAGGTCGGGGAGAGGGAGAAGGAGGGATCTTAAAGGAAAAACTCACAAAAGTCACCAGGAACCAAAATAATTGATTGATCAATCCTTAAATTATCAAAAAGGAGATGTGAAGGTTATTAATCTTTCATCTTTTATTCTCCATACGAGACATGTTAAATTGCTCCAAAGGGGTCTTTCCTTCTCCCCCACTGGGATCAGCTTATTTCTAAGAAAGATCATTTTAAAAAAAATGTTGATAAACCAACCATGAATATAAATAATGTTGAAACATATCCCAATACCCAGGATGAACAAACCCTTGAGGGACTTAGTCACCCTTCTCAATGAGAATGATGGAGGTGAATTGAGCGAAGGTGAGGATAAAGAGGAATGGAGGAGAGGAACTGGATTCAATTCTAAATCTAAAAAGATGCCCTTCGTACAAAGCAATACATGGATGAGCCTATTCCTCGAGTTAGTATGAGCAGACCTCAAGGAGGTAAATTGGAAAACTAGAAGTAATAAAAACCACCCACTAGAATTATATCTACATAGTTAGTGAGAGATAACATAATCCTTTGTTTAAACTAGAAGTATTGACAACCTATCAAGGGGGGAATGTAAAGCACGGGTGGAGCTAAAAAATGCACCCGATGTTGTGATGAAATGCAGCGATAAAGGAGACAATGTGGTCCTCATGGATGAGGGTGACTATATGACTGAGGTAAGGAGACAACTGCTACTTATTTGGTTACCTGGAAACCCTAACCTGGTTCACCGTTTAAATAATAAACTTAATTTGTTGTCTGGAAAGGAATGGGCATTCTTGAGGGTAAATACCTTCAATACTCTCACCTTTTATATTATTCCCAAAATCCACAAGGACCCACTTTAAACCACCTGGGAGATCTATAGTCTTGGCAGTCAAGGGTCCCCTCAAAAGAATGGGCAGATATCTAGATGCCCTTTAAAAAGGCATAGTCTCCACTTTGCCCTCGTATGTCTGGTGATTCCAGAAGGGGCCCCACTCATGGGGATTGACGTGAAGTCATTATTTATACCTCCATACCCCAGGAGTGGGGCCTAAAATTAGTTGCATTCTTTTTACGACTTCACTATCCAAATCTGGGAGCCCAGAATGAGTTCCTGTTGGAAATACTTAAATTTGTTTTGAGGAATAACTTCTTTGAGTTCTCAGGGTGCTATTATCAGCCATTTAGAGGCACCTGCATATTCCTGTTTGCACCTGGGGTTCTGGGGGGTGGTTTATCAGTCGCAAATGTATCTTGTCCAAATTGTGTGATAGGTGGTGGTAACTATTGTGTAAGCTTTTGATACTTATTGATGTTCATTAATAAAACATATTTTTGCATTAAGTCAAACTAATAGTATTACCTGTAGTACCTGCTTTCCCTGCTGGGTGTCTTTCCATTTTCTATTTTTACATGTTTACGAAGTGTTTGATCAACATCTCTGTTTGTATGTGCATTTATTTTTTATTAAACATGCTTTTATGTGACTGATTTTTACTATGGAGAGTGTTTTCTTCCTTATTTTGTGGCATCATTTTGGTGCTGAGCTTCATTGCACACTGATCTGCTGGTATATCCAGTGGTGTAATTGTTGGTTATGATCTCGAAAGGAAGAGGGATGTGCTACTAAACATCATAATAAGTGCTATTTGACCTCTCTTCAGTGAGGGTAGTCTTTGTCTGGTAAGCCCCCCCCACCTACTGTATATACACCGTGGTGGTCTGTGTAGTGGTCCTATCGCCAAAAGGCCTTCAGGCTATTGAGATACACACTTCACTCTCCTTTCCTACTATAAACTGAGAAGATAGCTCACGTTTAGGCATTTTTTGGGGTCTTTTTATAGTTCATAAGTTTTTGGTGCACTCATATGTTTTAATTGCCGTTTTATTTCATTGGTGAAGTTTATATTATGCACGTTACAGTCACTTGGTACAGGTATTTTTTTTTATTATACTGCACTGTTGTTTTCTTATTTTATGCATACGTATTCAAGTATTGTGCTAGCTTATTTACATCTCTCTAGGGGCCTTCAGCCCTTGACCCACATGATGACCCATTCCCAGGCTGAGATAAACCCTTGGCTAACATGATGACCCATCCCCAGGCTAAGATAAACCCTTACCCAACATTATGAACATCCTCAGGCTGAGCTAACCCGTAGCCATCATTATGGTCCATCCCCAGGCTGAGATAAATCTTTTGGCCAACATATGAGTGACCGACCTATCCCCAGGTGGAGATAAACCCTTGGCCAACATGATGACCCATCCCAGGCTGAGACAAACCCTTGAGCAACATTATGAATCATCCCTAGGCTAAAATAACACTTGGCCAACATTATGACCCATCCCCAGGCTGAGATAAACCCTTTGGCTAAAATTATGATCTATTCCCAGATTGAGATAAACCCTTGGCCAAATGGCTAACATGATGACCCATTCCCAGGCTGAGATAAACCCTTGGCCAACATTATGAACCATCCCTAGGCTGAGCTAACCCTTGGCCAACAGTATGTCCCATCCTTAGGTTTAGATAAACCCTTGGTCAACATGATGACCCATCCCAGGCTGAGACAAACCCTTGGCCAGCATTATGAACCATCCCTAGGCTGAGATAACACCTGGTCAACATTATGTCCCATCCCCAGGCTGAGATAAACCCTTAGCCAACATAATGACCCATCCCCAGGCTGATATAAACCCTTGGCCAACATTATGACCCATCCCCAGGCTGAGATAAACCCTTGGCCAACATGATGACCCATCCCCAGGCTAAGATAAACCCTTACCCAACATTATGAACATCCTCAGGCTGAGCTAACCCGTAGCCATCATTATGGTCCAACCATGGGCTGAGAGAACCCTTGGCCAACATTATGTCCCATCCCCAGGCTGAGATAAATCCTTTGGCCAACATATGAGTGACCTATCCCCAGGTTGAGATAAACCCTTGGCCAACATGATGACACATCCCAGGCTGAGACAAGCCCTTGGGCAACATTATGAATCATCCCTAGACTTAAATAACACTTGGCCAACATTATGACCCATCCCCAGGCTGAGATATACCCTTTGGCTAAAAATATGGCCTATGCCCAGATTGAGATAAACCCTTGGCCAAATGCCTGACATGATGACCCATCCCCAAGCTGAGATAAACCTTTGGCCAATATTATGAACCATCCCTAGGCTGAGATAACCCTTGGCCAACATTATGACCCATCCCCAGGCTGAGATAAACCCTTGGCCAACATGATGACCCCTCTCCAACATTATAAAAAATTCCTAGGCTGAGATAACCATTGGCCAACAGTATGTCCCATCCTTAGGTTGAGATAAACCCTTGGCCAACATGATGACCCATCCCAGGCTTAGACAAACCCTTGGCCAACATTATGAACCATCCATAGGCTGAGATAACACCTGGCCAACATTATGTCCCATCCCCAGGCTGAGAAAAACACTTAGCCAATATAATGACCCATCCCCAGCCTGAGATAAACCCTTGGCCAACATTATGACCCATTCCCAGGCTGTGATAAACCCTTAGACAACATAATCATCAATCCCCAGGCTGACATAAATAAACCTTTTATCCAACATTATGACCTCTTCCCAGGTTAATGTAAACCCTTGGACAGCATTATGGCACATCCCCAGGCTGAAATAAACCCTTTGGTCAACATTATGACCTATCCTCAGGCTGCTTTGGTCAACATTATGACGCATCCCCAGGTTGAGATAAGACAAATAGACACACAGATCAATTTCCTGCGCTGTGCAGTGGGCCTCTATACAATTGTGAACTCTTTACTCTGACGCTTTAAATTGGATAATGCACTCCTCACTGCCTTACACGAACTGGGGAATCTGAAGCACTAGAACATGAAAAAGAAAGAAGGCGCTAAGGCCTAGCGCAGCCTTTCTCAACCTTTTCAACATAAAGGAACCCTTAAAATAGTTATGCAGTCTCGGGGAACCCCTGCTAAAAATTTAGAAATCTATAACTCATGATATATTAGTGTGATGGTCAGTGGGAAGAATGGTCCTTACACTTGTGGTCATTGGGAAGAATTACCTCCTTACAGATAGCTAAAAAGATTAATAGTGTCAGTGGGAAATTATTCAAGAGGCAGAAATGGTCCAATGCTGAAGGAACCCCTAGCAACCTCTGGAGGAACCCTGGTTGAGAATCACTGCCCTAGCGCATTGTCGCCAACAAAGACTTTATAAATATACAAAGATAGGTAGTATACTCACAAAAAATATTTGAATAAAAGCATATGTTAAAATTCCTCCACTTGGGTCCATTGTCAGAAACCATGAATCAGACCGAGACCGAAGTACAGTTAAATCACACTTGTTTAATAATAAAAGTAAACAGAACAAACGTTGTCAAAACATAGCCAAAGTTCGGTAACCGGAACGCATAGTCAGACAAGCCAGAAAGTCAGGAAGCCAGGGAACAGCGTAGTGAAACAGCAAGCAGGATCTGGGGCCAGAAGGAATGTCGCAGCCAAGCAAGTCTTTAACAGGAACGCAGGATATAGTCTCTGTGATGTTGACCAAGGCAAAGGCAGAGATCATCTGGACTGGATGGCTTAAGTAGGCAGGATATCATCAACAGGTAGGAGAGATAGGAGCTGGCAATTAGCTGACAGCTGAGCGGCCAGCTCAGAGAAGGAATGGCAGAACCCAGCCCTGACATCCATAAAATTGTCCACGTCACATGAGACTCTCCCGTAGAAGCATAGGCTAACACGTTTCAAGGAGTTCCGCTTCCTCAAAGCCTGAGGAAGATTAACTCCTTGAAACGCATTAGCCTATGCCTCTATGGGACAGTCGCATGTGACGTGGACAGTTTGATGGACCCATGTGGAGGAATTTTAAGATATGCTTTTATTCAAGTCTTTTTTTGTGAGTATACTACCTATCTTTGCATATTAATAAAGCCTTTGCTTGGGGATAATGCGCTAGGCCTACATGCCTTCTGTCTTTTTCATGTTTGAGATAAACCAATGGCCAACATGAAGACCTATCCGCAAGCTAAGATGAACCCTTGGTCAACATTATGAACCATTCTTAGGCTGAGATAACCCTTAGTCAACATGATGACCCATCTCCAGGTCGAGATAAACCCTTGGCCAACATGATGACCCCTCCCCAGGCTGAGATAAACCCTTGGCCAATGTGATGACCCAACCCTAGGCTAAGCTAAACCCTTGGCCAACATGATGACCCATCTCATGCTGAGATGAACACTTGGCCAACATGATGACCCATCCCCAGGCTGAGATAAACCCTTGGCCAACATGATGACCCATCCCCAGGCTGAGATAAACCCTTGGCCAACATGATGACCCAACCCTAGGCTGAGAAAAAACCCTTGGCCAACATGATGATCATGGAAATTACAGAGAAAGACACATTTCTTATTTATACAGCTGCTGGGCAACTTATTATTTAATTGTAGAAAGAAATTGGGCATTAAGTTGTTCTTACGGCATGCAACAATGACACATAACGACGCTGGTCGAGAGGGCCATGCCTTAAGTTCTATTTTGTACTTCTAAAGTGATATGGCAACTATTGAATGAATTATAGCCAGATTTCTTTCAGCATGGTTGAAAAGAACACAATGCTACTGATATAAAAAGGAGACTACAGTGCCACCTGCTGGCTGAATGTGGAAGTACAAAATATTTCTGTGCAATATTTTATATTTTCCTGACTATATACTGTATATTTATTGAATTGTTGCTCTGACTACAAAAAATAAACATATGCAGTGTGCATGTATACAGTATATAGGGATATATATATATATATATATATATATATATATATATATATATATATATATATATAGACAATTCTACATTCTACACACCCCTTTAGATGCTGATCTTCTGCTTATACCTTTTTGCTGTTTGACAACCAGAGATGATCTTTTTCAGTTTTTACTGAACATCTGTCTCGTTCTTGGCAGTCCCGGACAAATCTTGGCAGTCCTGGCTAAATCTGTTATGATTGGCTTTGATACTCTTGTAATATAGTGCTGGAGTCTCCTGTACATGTAAGTTTACAAGCTGGATTTGGGCCATGTCTTTGTATGCCGTAGCATTAACAGTAAACCTTCACCTGAAACACCTATTTATAAATAGTTCCACTGTCACAAATAATCCATCTATTTTGCCTTTATTTACTATGATTGCCGGCTCCATCTAGTGGTCGTAATGTGGTACTTTTACTGAAATACCTCAATCATTAAAATACAGCCTTATGGCCACTAGATGGAGCCAAAAATCATAGGAATTCAACATATTAGGCAAATTACGGGATTGTTTATGACAGCTAGGACTTTTACATATGACATTTACATCCTTCGTACTGTCTTGGATAGAGGCATGCTACAGTATCTAACAAAAGTGAGTACACCCCTCATATTTTTGTAAATATTTTATTCTATCTTTTCATGTGACAACACTGAAGAAGTGACACTTGTCTACAATGTAAAGTAGTGAGTATACAGCTTGTATAACAGTGTAAATTTGCCATCCCCTCAAAATAACTCAACACACAGCCATTAATGTCTAAACTGCTGACAACAAAAGTGAGTACGCCCCTAAGTGAAAATGTCCAAATTGGTCCCAATTAGCCATTTTCCCTCCCCGGTGTCATGTGACTCATTAGTGTTACAAGGTCTCCGGTGTGAATGGGGAGCAGGTGTGTTAAATTTGGTGTTATCGCTCTCGCTCTCTCATACTGGTCTCTGGAAGTTCAACATGGCACCTCATGGCAAAGAACTCTCTGAGGATCTGAAAAAAGAATTTTGCTCTACATAAAGATGGCCTAGGCCAGTGATGGCGAACCTTGGCACCCCCGATGTTTTGGAACTACATTTCCTATGATACTCAAATACACTGTAGAGTGCATGAGCATCATGGGAAATGTAGTTCCAAAACATCTGGGGTGCTGAGGTTTGCCATCACTGGCCTAGGCTATAAGAAGATTGTCAAGACCCTGAAACTGAGCTGCAGCATGGTGGCCAAGACCATAAAGCAGTTTAACAGGACAGGTTCCACTCAGAACAGGCCTCACCATGGTCCACCAAAGAAGTTGAGGTCACATGCTCAGCGTCATATCCAGAGGTTGTCTTTGGGAAATAGACGTATGAGTGCTGCCAGCATTGCTGCAGAGGTTGTAGGGGTGGGGGGTCAGAATAATTCTTTGAGTATGTATTATTAATTTTTCACATAATTTAGGGGGTTATATTGCTGCTTGGTGTTTCGTTTAAGGACTGGGGTCCATAGGGGGTGAATAAGGTGGAGGTATGGAGAGCTTTTAGGTTCGCTCTTTACCTATTTGGGAAAACATGGGGTTTTGCCATTAACCAAAATGGCGTCAGTAGCCCAGATCTTGCATCTCAGAACGAGGTCTGGCTATAAAAGGTGGTGCGTCGCTGCGCTGCCCGTTCCCCATTGATAACGTCATTTGTGACGAAACACGTCTGGGAAGGCACGCAGTGACGCCACCACGCTGTACGAGGGGAGGACGGGCTTCCGAATGAATGCTGGCTGGCTTTTCGATTGTTTCCTTTGATGCGCTTTTTTATAAGGGTTAAATGTAAGTGCAACTATTTTTATTTTAATAAAATGTCCAACTGGTTTTACACTATGGAGGCTCCCTCCTCTTTTTGAGTCACCAATAGTGTTACTACCAATCTGAGATCGCTGATTGTGGGAGTTTCATGGGACGCTGCTGGATACAGGGAAAACTGATCCGTGAGCTTTCTGTGTATGGAAAGGACACAGCTGAATTAATGATAAGGCTCCATTTGTGTTGTTTTCTGGTAAGCGCATCCACCACTCGGTGACGGGCACCTGCTTGCTGTTCTGTGTGGATTCACTGTGGTGACCTGAAAATAACGCCTACAAAGGACTCTATCCTATAAGC
>NW_027507791.1:48485055-48515055 GCF_037356315.1 Lithobates pipiens | reverse complement strand
GCACCGGAACACACGTGTCCTTAATTAAGGTTAAGAAAAGAGAGGGGGGGATGCACTGGACTGCATCAAAAACGCACCAAAAACGTATCAAAAACGCCCATGCAGAAAAGCATCTGGAACGCACCAGGACTGCGTTTCTATGGTGTGAACCGGCCCTAAATAAGGGCATGTGTGTATTTAGGTGCGTTTTTTATGTGTTTTGCATGCATTGCAGTACAGTCCAGTGCGGGAAAATGCAGCATGATCTACTTTTTTTTCTGGAACTGACCGCACCGGGTGTGAACTTTGCCATTTGAAACCATATAACCTACTTTCCATGCGTTTTTGATGCAGGAAAAAAAAACTGCACTGGATTGTGTGGGGTGTGAACTGGACCTTCCTGTTTCTTTTTCACTGTACTGGCGTCCGGTGCATTTTTGATGCGTTCCATTGCATTCCAGTGCGTTTTTTATGTGTTTTACTGCATCCCAGTGCATTTCAGTGCGTTTTTGATTCATTTTTGATGCGTCCCATTGCATTCCAATGTGTTTTTATGCGTTTTACTGCATTCCAGTACAGTCCAGTGCAGAAAAAAATGCAGCATGTTTTTTTTTTCTGGAACTTTGCCATTGGAAACCATATAACCTACTTTCCAATGCGTTTTTGATGCAGAAACAAACGCACTGGACTACATATGGTGTGAACGGGCCCTAAGAAAAAAAGAGAGGGAAAAAAATGCACTGGACTGCATCAAAAACGCACCAAACTAAAAAAAGACACTGAAATGCATCAGAAACGCATCAAAAATGCACTGGAACACAATAAAAATCCACCAAAATAAAAAGAGGCACTGGAATACATAGAAAACGCATCAAAAAAGCACCGGACTGCATCAAAAACGCAACAAAATAAAAAAAAAGCACCGGACTGCATCGAAAATGCATCAAAAAAGCACTAGGACGCATTAAAAATGCACCAAACTAAAAAAAGGCACTGGAATGCATTGAAAACGCATAAAAAATGCACCAAAATAAAGAGGCACTAGAATGCATTGAAAACGCATAAAAAATGCACCGGACTGCATCAAAAATGCACTGGAACGCATCAAAAATGCACCAAAATTAAAAGAGGCACTGGAATGCATTGAAAACGCATCAAAAATGCACCAAAATAAAAAAAAAGCACTGGACTACATCGGAAATGCCTCAAAAATGCACTGGACTGCATCAAAACGCACCAAAATAAAAAAAAGGCACTGGAATGAATCAAAAACGCATCAAAAAGCACTGGGATGCATTAAAAATGCACCAAACTATAAAAAGGCACTGGAATGCATCGAAAACACATAAAAAATGCACCAAAATAAAAAGAGGCACTGGAATGCATCGAAAACGCATCAAAAATGCACCGGACTGCATCAAAAATGCACTGGAATGCATCAAAAATGCACCAAAATTAAAAGAGGCACAGGAATGCATTGAAAACGCATCAAAAATGCACCGGACTGCATCAAAAAGCACCAATTTAAAAAAAAAAACACTAGAATTCATAAAAACGCATCAAAAATGCACTGGAACGTATTAAAATCGCACCAAAATAAAAAAAGGCATTAAAAACATGTCAAAAATGTGCATGCAGAAAAGCATCTGGAACGGATCCGGACTGCGTTTCTGCGGTGTGAACTGGCCCTACAAAAGGAAAAAAAAAAAGCATCTGTAACGCACCGGAAATGCATCAAAAATGCACTGAATTCGCCAAAAACATGTTAAAAAAAACGCACATGCATAAATGCATCCGGAACGGATCCGGAGTGCCTTTTTGTGGTGTGAACCGGCCTTTACACCTTCCTATTAGCCATAAAAAAAATGTAAAAAAATAATTTTAAAAAACGCATCAAAAACGAAACGCAGTCTTTTGCAGTCTGTTACGTGTAAAAAACATGGGCCTTTAAAAAAAAAAAAAAAAAACCTCCCGTCTCAAAATGCACATTGTTAAATGGACTGCTAAAAAAAAAAAAAAAAACTGTCCATTTTTCACCATCAAAAAATAAAAGATCCTATGCGATTTTGCAATGGAGCTTTAAAGACGCAACCGGCCGGAGTGAAGACGGGAGGAATTTTTTTTTTTTTTTTTTTTTTTTTTTTTTTACTTAAAAGTTAATCAGCTCTTATTTCCGATTGTTTTATTTCCCTTTCATTTTTATTTTTATTTTTTTATTTTCATGGTGCGTTGTCGCTTTAACGGCGGTGACAACAGCTGTGAAGCGAGGCGCAGGAAGGTGCGATTTCCCCATCGGGAGACCTTTGGATCTGGATATTTGCCGGGACTTGCAGGTCGGTAGGGAGGGGGAGGGGGGGCGTGCACACAGTGCAGTCCTTGTTAGGAGGAGGAGGAGGTGGGGGGGGCGGGGCCAGCTCTGCCATAAGATTCAATGTCTTCACCGGAGAAGATCCACACTTCCACCGACTTCTCCCCCGGACCGTCTCCTCCTCCTCCTCCTCCGTCCCCGCCATGGGCCACCACTCCACCAACATGAGGGTCAAACTCCCCGTCTTCTGCCTGGTCCTGGAAGCCGTCACCATCATCCTCTTCGCCATCTTCGTCCGCTACAACCACGAAACCGACGCCAACGCCTGGCACCAGGAACTTAACCACAGCAAGACCAACGCCGACAACGACTTTTACTACCGATACGCCAGTAAGTGCCGAATACTTCCACCAAAAAACTTTTTTTTTTGGCTAGGGAAGGGTTAAAAAAAAAAAAGTGTTGTCCCCCTGTGGTGGAGATTTCCTTCACTTCCTGTCCGGGTGACACCATAAGAACTGAGAAGAGATCTCTCTCTCTCTCCAAAGTAAAACGTCCAACCGAAACTGGACCGACCTATTCTATCCAATCAGATCTAACGGAGATTGTATAGCGCAGGTGACCCAACGTTAAAGGGTGTCCAACCAAGACTATAAAATAGATCTGATTGGATAGAATAGGTTTGTCCCATTGTATCGTTTTGGTTGGAGACCCTTTAACGTTGGGTCACCTGCGCTATACAATCTGATTGGATAGAATAGATTTGTCCTATCAGATTGTATAGCGCAGGTGACCCAACGTTAAAGTGTCTCCAACCAAAAACGATATAATTGGACAAACCAATTCTATCCAATCAGATCTAACGGAGATTGTACAATCAGATTGTATAGCGCAGGTGACCCAACATTAAGGGTGTCCAACCAAAAAAAAAACAATCTGATAGGACAAACCTATTCTATCCAATCAGATCTATCAGATTGTTTTTTTTTTTTTTTTGGGTTGGACACCCTTAATGTTGGGTCACCCGCGCTATACAATCTGATTGTACAATCTCCGTTAGATCTGATTGGATAGAATTGACTTGTCCAATTATATCGTTTTGGTTGGAGACCCTTTAACGTTGGGTCACCTGCGCTATACAATCTGATAGGACAAATCTATTCTATCCAATCAGATCTAACCGAGATTGTACAATCAGATTGTATAGTGCAGGTGACCCAACAATAAGGGTGTCCAACCAAAGCTATATAATAGATCTGATTGCATAGCATTGGTTTGTCCTATTATATCGTTTTTGGTTGGACACCCTTAACGTTGGGTCCCCCACGCTATACAATCTGCTTTGTGCAATCTCCGTTAGATCTGATTGGATAGAATAGGTTTGTCCTATTATATCGTTTTTGGTTGGATACCCTTTAACGTTGAGTGACCTGCACTATACAATCTGATTTGTACAATCTCCGTTAGATCTGATTGGATAGAATAGGTTTGTCCTATCACATTGTATAGTGCAGGTGACCCAACGTTAAGGGTGTCCAACCAAAAACGATATAATAGATCTGATTTGGATAGAATAGGTTTGTCCCATTATATCATTTTTGGTTGGAGACCCTTAACGTTGGGTCACCTGCTCTATACAATCTGATTGTACAATTTCCTTGATTGGATAGAATAGGTTTGTCCTATTATTATATCGCTTTTGGTTGGACACCCTTAACGTTGGGTGACCTGCACTAATACAATCTCCGTTAGATCTGATTGGATAAAATAGGTTTGTCCTAACGGAGATTGTATTAGTGCAGGTCACCCAACGTTAAGGGTGTCCAACCAAAAGCGATATAATAATAGGACAAACCTATTCTATCCAATCAAGGAAATTGTACAATCAGATTGTATAGAGCAGGTGACCCAACGTTAAGGGTCTCCAACCAAAAATGATATAATGGGACAAATCTATTCTATCCAAATCAGATCTATTATATCGTTTTTGGTTGCTCACCCCTAACGTTGGGTCACCTGCACTATACAATGTGATAGGACAAACCTATTCTATCCAATCAGATCTAACGAAGATTGTACAAATCAGATTGTATAGTGCAGGTCACTCAACGTTAAAGGGTATCCAACCAAAAACTATAAAATAGATCTGATTGGAAAGAATAGGTTTGTCCCATTATATTGTTTTTGGTTGGAGACCCTTTAACGCTGGGTCGCCTTCGCGATACAATCTGATTGTACAATCTCCTTGATTGAATAGAATAGGTTTGTCCTATTATATCGTTTTTGGTTGGACACCCTTTAACGTTGAGTGGCCTGCACTAATACAATCTGATTTGTACAATCTATGTTAGATCTGATTGGATAGAATAGGCTTCTCCTATCAGACTGTATAGCGCAGGTGACCCAACGTTAAGGGTGTCCAACCAAAAACGATATAATATCTGATTGGATAGAATTGGTTTGTTCTATTATTATATCGTTTTTTTGGTTGGACAACCTTTAAATGTCAGGTCACCTGCGCTATACAGTCTGATAGGAGAAGCCTATTCTATCCAATCAGATCTAACAGAGATTGTACAAATCAGATTGTATTAGTGCAGGTCACTCAACGTTAAAGGGTGTCCAACCAAAAAATAATATAATAGGACAAACCTATTTTATCCAATCAGATTGTATAGTGCGGGTGACCCAACTTAAGGGTGTCCAACCAAAAAAACAATCTGATAGGACAAACCTATTCTATCAATTTTTTTTTTTTTTTTTTTTTTGGACACCCTTAATATTGGGTCACCTGCGCTATACAATCTGATTGGATAGAATAGGTTTGTCCTATCACATTGCAGGTGACCCAACGTTAAGGGTGTCCAACCAAAAACGAAATAATAGATCTGATTGGATAGAATAGGTTTGTCCTATTATATCGTTTTTGGTTGGATACCCTTTAACGTTGAGTGACCTGCACTAATGCAATCTGATTTGTACAATCTCCGTTAGGACAAACCTATTCTATCCAATCAGATCTAATGGTTGTTGTACATTCGCATTGTATTGTGTAGGTGACCGCTGACCATACACCGTGCAGTCCCTGTTTTTATGGTGGCCACACGCGTCCGTTTTTATTTTATTTTTATTTTTATTTTATTTTTTTTGACTTATTGTTCATTCAAAAAAATAAATAAATTGGCGAACCATCGAATAGCCGTGAATTCTCTTCCGATCGATTTTAGTCTCGGAATCGATCAGCCTGGGTGTCAGTTTTTTTATTTTTTTTTTATTTTTTTTCATTTCATTATTTTTTTTTTTTTTTACATCAATTGGTGCCGCCAAAAAATCGATCTTCCTTATTTTTTTTTTTTTTATTTATTTTTTTTTTTCTTTGATTATATGGTAGAAACCGAGACGTGATCAACTGTCAATCGCCCCCCTGGGTTGTGGCATATCGATCAAATGGGTTTGTTGACTATAGACCGATTTTATAAGTAGAGATTGACCACAGTAGAAAATCGATCTCTTATGGAAGTGTGTATGGCTGCCATAAGGCTTGACCATACACCATACAATCTGATTGCACGATCTCCTTTTTTTTAGATTCATCAAAACTATATTATAGGGGGGCAAACCTAATCCACCCAATCAGGCGAGCCCTTACACTACATAAATATGATGGAGGTTCTAAAGGAGATTGTACAATGTATGGCCTAATGCTGGCCATACAAGCTTCTATAATCAACCAATTGCTTTTCCAATCAAATCCCTTCCAATAGGAATTATCAATCGATATGACATACACGGAGGGTGAATTCTGATGCAACCGATTTATTTACAATCTTACGTTTATGGCTGCATCTCTGCTCCCACCATGTGATCTCCTAATCCGATCGTATATGTAAACTCGGTATATCTGAGTGCTGCTGCAGATTGATGCAATCAGATCGATAATTTTCCGCCCTGACCGATCGGTTCGCTTTAATCGACCTAAATCGAGTCCAGAACGACTGGAAGGGAAGATGTGCTCATGCGATTGTGTTTTTTTTTTTTATTCGATCGTTTTGATCCAATTTCACATCGATCAGATTGTAAAATTCAAGCGTGTACGGCCACCGCTGTTACTGGAGCAGGTGTCCCCAATGGGCGAGGTTTCCCCTCTCTTCCTGTTGTGGTGACAAAATTTGACACAAAGTTGCGATTGGAAGCAGATTGACCAATCAGGTTATGTTCATATATATGTGGGTCAGGAACGCGTTTCTGACTCGCAGGCAAAATGCGTTGCTCTTTAGCAGAAGATGAAAGGGTGTTTCCTTTTTTTTTTTTTTTTTTTTATTTATGGCGCCCCCACATATCAGAAAAAATGCCTGCATTTTTGCGAGCACAAGACCATATGGTGCCACAGCACAATGCCGATTTCTGTGTCATCCACTTTTTTCTGCAGACACGGCAACCCTGAACCCCGAATTAATAACAGTAAAGCCCCCCCCCCTTTTTTTTTTTTTTTGTAAAGTTGGGGGGGGGGGGGGGTGCGGCACCATACGGTCCTGTGAGACGCATTTCTAAAAAGAAGAGAAGAGGGGAACACTTTCTACACTGAATGAATAACAGCAATATTATTATTATTATTATTATTATTATTATTATTATTATTATTATTATTATCATAAAATATATATATAATTATTAATAATATTTAATAACAGGGCTGCTGTTATTCATTCAGTCTTCCCGTACCAAAAAAAAAAAAAAAATATATACAATATTTTTTTTGTAGGTATGGGAACACTGAATGAATAACAGCAATCTTAATAATATTAATAATAATATTATTATTTATTATTATTTTTATTTATTTTTTTTGTAGGTATGGGAACACTGAATGAATAACAGCAACCCTGTTATTATAATAATAAAATAAAAATAAAAAAATTATTTATTATTATTATAACAGGGTTGTTGTTATTCATTCAGTGTTCCCGTACCTACAAAAAAAATAATAATAATAAATTTAAAAAAAATTGTATAGATTATTATTTTTAATATATTTTATTGGTACAGGAACACTGAATGAACAACAGCAACCCTGTTATAATAATGATATTAAAAAAATAATAATATATATTTTATACTTTTTTTTTATTTTATTATTATTATTTTTTTCTTTAATGCCACCCCCACATCTTCGCATTGGTGATAGTGCAGGGTGCCGCAGCACTATACAGTCCTCTGCAACGGGTTGTTAAAAAAAAAAACAGGGTGTGCTGCCATTTTCTCTATTATTGTCTAGCTCCCCCTAGTGGTCTGAGCTGATCAGTACTTCTCCTGGGGGGGGGGGCCTCATTTACACCAGATTAGTGTGCGCATGCACTGGGGTGCGTTTTTGAGCGCCGCCATTGGCTAGTGGGAACAAGCTCTCCTCTGAGGTGCGGCGTCCTTATATATATATATATATATATATATATATATATATATATATATATATATATATATATATATATATATATATAAAATAAAAAATCCATTTTTTTTTTTTTATTGTGTGTTTGACTGCCAACTGCATTGCTCTTGCTTTTGGGACTGGGGTGTTGCGTCGCATTTGGGCTACCCATCACATTTTGCTACCCGCTGGAGCGATGCTGCCATATGCATTCCAACACAGGTCCCCTCTTTAGGCTCGCCAAGCTTTGGGCACGGCCTCGCTTCGCTCGGCATAATTCTAACCTGGCTCTATGTGCACTTGGATGGTGGGGCTTGAACCTGGACTCGGGGGGGGGGGGTGGAACGCATATAGCGGCGTCACGCACGCGCAGTCCAGCGGGGTAGCCAAATGTGATGGGTCGCCATATGTGACGAAACTGGGGGGCTCTTGGGGTGAGTTATGTTCTGCAATGCCTGACCCCCCCCCCCCCTCCCCCCCTCCAATGCAGTTTCTGCATTCTGGCCCACGACCGCTCAGACGGCGCCCGTTTTTCCGCTGTATTGGGCGGCCCTGTCGCAGCCCGTGATGCAGAATTTCCACTCTTCGGGTCAGTCCAGAATTGGACAACATTGATAAAAATTCAAAAATATTCAGGAGAGAAGAGAAGGGGGGGGGGGGGGGGGAGGCATGTCTACTGTGACGGCGTCCTGCGAGGAGTCGGCGGGGCGCGGCTTTCCGGCAGCAGGTTGGACAAGGTTGGGGCGTGTGTGGGACTGGAGGGGTCTGCAGGATGTCAAAATGGAAAGGCCACGGGGTGGAAAATATAAATAAATCAATAAAAATAAGAAATAAAAAAGAGAATTGTTGTTTTGAGTCGTGGGAACGGCCGGTTTGCAGACGTTGTGTAGGTTGGGCGTTGCCTTGGGGGTTGCGTTGCATAATAAGAGTCATGCCAGATATTTTTTTTGGGCACGTTCGGGCGCATTGGAAGCCCATTCATGTCATCGGCTTGCCCTAACGCAATATTAACGGGTGGCATAACACACATGGGGGTGGGGGGGAGAAAATATAAAAACATTTTATAATAGTAACCATCTTATACATATATTTTATATTGTATATGTATTAATAAATAATAAAAATATTTTGTTTGTTTTTACTAAATATTAATATATTATTAGTAGTGTAATAATACAAATATAAAATATTATTCATTATTAGGATGTGTGTATATGTATGTGTGTGTGTGTGTGTGTGTGTGTGTATATATATATATATATATATATATATATATATATATAAATATTATTATAAATTTTTTTTTTTTTTTTTTTTATAAATCTAATTTTATTATTATTTAGACTAAAATTAACCTCCTGTTCTTAAGATGCATTCGGTTGTGTGGTGTTGGGTGTTTTTTTTTTTTTATTTTTTTTTTTTATTTATTTTTTTATCTTTTTCTGACAGAAACGCACTTCCTGTCCTGGGGTGACAGCTCTCCCTATACAGTATCTATGGAGGAGCAGCGTTGTCACCCAAGGCTACTCTGCTGGTTTGGTCTACAAACATCTCCTGCTCTCCCATTCTCTCTGTCACTCAGGGAGGAGGCGTTTTGTACTGTGCAAAAGGTAGATCAGAAGGTGGATCACAATCTCTGAGATTTCAGTTCAGTAACTCCACCATAATGTGTATCGGGATAAAGAGTGTTTCTTGCAGTTCCTGTGCAGATTGGGAA
The DNA here is from genome assembly GCF_037356315.1 of Lithobates pipiens. NCBI lineage: Eukaryota > Metazoa > Chordata > Amphibia > Anura > Ranidae > Lithobates > Lithobates pipiens. Next base: position 48,505,629 of record NW_027507791.1, on the reverse strand, counting down.
CTCAGCACAGGGATGGTGGGAACCCCTCATAATGGGCACAGCAAGTCTACAGACCCAGGAACTCAGCCTAGGGATGGTGGGAACCCCTCATAATGGGCACAGCAGGTGTACAGACCCGGGAACTCAGTCTAGGGATGGTGGGAACCCTTCATAATGGGTGTACAGACCCGGGAACTCAGCCTAGGGATGGTGGGAACCCTTCATAATGGGTGTACAGACCTGGGAACTCAGCCCAGGGATGGTGGGAACCCCTCATAATGGGCACAGCAAGTCTACAGACCCAGGAACTCAGCCTAGGGATGGTGGGAACCCCTCATAATGGGCACAGCTGGTGTACAGACCCAGGAACTCAGTCTAGGGATGGTGGGAACCCCTCATAATGGGCACAGCAGGTGTACAGACCCAGGAACTCAGTCTAGGGATGGTGGGAACCCTTCATAATGGGTGTACAGACCCAGGAACTCAGCCTAGGGATGGTGGGAACCCTTCATAATGGGTGTACAGACCTGGGAACTCAGCCCAGGGATGGTGGGAACCCCTCATAATGGGCACAGCAAGTCTACAGACCCAGGAACTCAGCCTAGGGATGGTGGGAACCCCTCATAATGGGCACAGCAGGTGTACAGACCCGGGAACTCAGCACAGGGATGGTGGGAACCCCTCATAATGGGCACAGCAGGTGTACAGACCCGGGAACTCAGTCTAGGGATGGTGGGAACCCTTCATAATGGGTGTACAGACCCGGGAACTCAGCCTAGGGATGGTGGGAACCCTTCATAATGGGTGTACAGACCTGGGAACTCAGCCCAGGGATGGTGGGAACCCCTCATAATGGGCACAGCAAGTCTACAGACCCAGGAACTCAGCCTAGGGATGGTGGGAACCCCTCATAATGGGCACAGCAGGTGTACAGACCCGGGAACTCAGCCCAGGGATGGTGGGAACCCCTCATAATGGGCACAGCAGGTGTACAGACCCGGGAACTCAGTCTAGGGATGGTGGGAACCTCTCATAATGGGCACAGCAGGTGTACAGACCCGGGAACTCAGCCCAGGGATGGTGGGAACCTCTCATAATGGGCACAGCAGGTGTACAGACCCAGGAACTCAGCCCAGGGATGGTAAGAACCCCTCATAATGGGCACAGCAGCTGTACAGACCCGGGAACTCAGCACAGGGATGGTGGAAACCCCTCACAATGGACACATGTCTATGGGTCAGTAGGGTTTGAAGAACACAAACGCTCTCCAGGTTGCTTACCATGTATTGGAGTTTATCTTGGCACTTACTAAACAAGTGCGCTCATTACACTGTGTTTTGGCCACTAGAGAGAGTCTCTCTAATCAAACACGGTACAGCAAGCATGGGGGTTCTATAAACATCACTTTTTAAGGTGACCTTTCCAATAAAAAAAAAAAAAAAACTCTGTACACACTATAAACGTTTTGTAGTTCTGTTTCAGCCCCCTACACTCTACTGGCCCGTATTTTGTTAATTATTTTAGATTAAAGATCTGCCTTTACAGAACATTAGCTTTTAGTGATGCAAGTCAATCATTAGCTTGCTGAAGAATCCTGGATGGGAGGAATTATTAATTGGGTAATGAGGTTCAAAACAGGCAGATAGACAGACAGATTTAGATCTGAAGGAGCAGAGTCCTCCAGCCCAGTATTTCAGGAGAGGAGAGTTTTATACTCGGCTGGAGGACTCTGCTCCTTCTATATAAAACTCTCCTCTCCTGAAATACTGGGCCGGAGGACTCTGCTCCTTCTATATAACTCTTCTCTCCAGAAATACTCTGCTCCTTCTATCTATCATTTATAAAGGTGCAGAGTCCTCCAGCCGAGTATATCAGGAGAGGAGAGTTATATAGTAAGAGCAGAGTCCTCCAGAAGAGTATATCAGGAGAGGAGAGTTTATTTTTTTATTTTTATTTTTTTATATATAGGAGCAGAGTCCTCCAGCCGAGTAATTCAGGAGAGGAGAGTTTTATATAGAAGGAGCAGAGTCCTCCAGCCAAGTAATTCAGGAGAGGAGAGTTTTATATAGAAGGAACAGAGTCCTCCAGCCGAGTAATTCAGGAGAGGAGAGTTTTTTATATAGAAGGAGCAGAGTCCTCCAGCCGAGTATTTCAGGAGAGGAGAGTTTTATATAGAAGGAGCAGAGTCCTCCAGCCCTACAGGGCAGTGATTTTAGGACGTTGATGATGACACCATTATTGGGGGGGGGGTTGTCACTTTCTCCTCCTGTAAGTATCTAATCTCAGGTTTCCAGCTCTGCTGTATAAGGATTTGGAGATCTGTCATCACGATGGAAAAGAAAACAATGTTCATCTGTCATCTGCATAGCTGTGAATAACATCGGTGAGATTTCGCAGACGTTGTCAGGCTGCGTGTTTGACACAGGACCTGAAAAACCCGCTTTCTTGCTTGAAAAAAGAAGAATGCGGACAGAGGCCCGGGGGGCGAGATTTAAAAATAACCGAGCGATTTAAAATGTTAATCTACACACTTTTATTACAGGGTTTTAAAGGCTTTTTCTATGAGCTGATACCAGATTTACAAGCTTGCTTTTCCATATTTTTTTTAATCTTTGTATTTTAAATATAGAGATTTGTCAATCAACCCCTAGAGGGCGCAGTCACTTAGCTTACAAATACAATCATTACTAACCAGTCGAGTTCCAGAGTGTTTTCTTCCCCCTTTTTTGATGGTGTAAAAATTATTTATTTATTTTCTCCTTCATGAGGTGATCTGGTTCAAAAAGCATATAAATAAAAAATAACTTCCAATCAGCTGCAAGGGTTTATTTTTTTTATTTTTTTTATTTTTTTCTCATTTGTTGTCTGGGCTCCCTTTCATGCTCCAAAGACATGGTGGTAATTTTAATGTCTTCTTGTCTAGATTGGTTCTAGTATATGTATGTATCAGCAAAAGGTAGAGCCAGCAACTCCAAAATCCATATGAAAATCTTTATTGCTACATGATGGTGAGTTAAAAAGGGCTAACGCGTTTCGTCAGCCTTAATCACGGCTGTGATCAAGGCTGTCTACCGAAAAACGCATTTGTTATATTTAACCCACTATCATTTAGCAATAAAGATTTTCGTATCGATTTTGGAGTTTCCGGCTCTACCTCTTGCTGATACATACATACGTTTTAATGAATGGAGGACATTTGAGCAAGAGGAACCAATTTTGGATTCCTTTTCTGATTGAGGAATAGTTTCCTCATTGTGATCACTGCACTTGCACCTGTTTCTAAGTAGTATTTGTATGTATGTGAGCTAGAGACCTTGCATTGTATGCTACTTGAGGTGTGTGTGTGTGTTTAAAAAAAAAAAAAAAAAAAAAAATATATATATATATATATATATATATATATATATATATATATATATATATATATGAGAGAGAGAGATCTTTTACCAAAAGTATTGCAATGCCTCTTCTCTCTTCTTCTCCTCTTCTCCTCTTCTCTTCTTCTCTTCTTCTTCTCTTCTTCTTCTCTTCTTCTTCTCTTCTCCTCTCTTTCCATCCCAGTCTTAGTCCGTAGGGTTCAATATTGGGTTGGCCCGCCCTTTGCAGCTATAACAGCTTCAACTCTTCTGGGAAGGCCGTCCACAAGGTTTAGGAGTGTGTCTATGGGAGTGTTCCACCATTCTTCCGCAAGCGCATTTGTGAGGTCAGACACTGATGTTGGACGAGAAGGCCTGGCTCAGTCTCCGCTTAAATGCATCCCAAAGATGTTCTGTCGGGTTGAGGTCAGGACTTTGTGCTGGCCAGTCAAGTTCCTCCACCCCAAACTTGCTTATCCATGTCTTTATGGACCTTGCTTTGTGCATTGGTCCAAATCATTTGGTGGAGGGGGGATTGTGGTGTGGGGGTTGTTTTTCAGGGGTTGGGTTTGGCCCCTTAGTTCAAGTGAAGGGAAATCTTAAGGCATCAGCATACCAAGACTTTTTGGATTATTTCATGCCCCCAACTTTGTGGGAACAGTTTGGGGATGGCTCCTTCCTGTTCCAACATGACTGCCCACCAGTGCACAAAGCAAGGTCCATAAAGACATGGATGGGCGAGTTTGGGGTGATGGAACTTGACTGGACTGCACAGAATCCTGTACACATTATTGGCACTATATAAATCCTTTAAAAAAAATAAATAAGAATTATCTATCTCTCACAAAAGTAAGTACACCCCTCACATTTTTGTAAATATTTTCATGTGACGACACTGAAGAAATGACACTTGTCTACAATGTAAAGTAGTGAGTATACAGCTTGTATAACAGTGTAAATTTTCTGTCCCCTCAAAATAACTCAACACACAACCATTGATGTCTAAACCGCTGGCAACAAAGGTGAGTACACCCCTAAGTGAAAATGTCCAAATTGGGCCCAAAGTGTCAATATTTTGTGTGGCCACCATTATTTTCCAGCACTGCCTTAACCTTCGTGGGCATGGAGGTCACCAGAGCTTCACAGGTTGCCCCTGGAGTCCTCTTCCCCTCCTCCATGACGACATCACAGAGCTGGTGGATGTTGGAGACCTTGCGCTCCTCCACATTCCGTTTGAGGATGTCCCACAGATGATCAATAGGGTTTAGGTCTGGAAACATGCTTGACCAGTCCATCACCTTTACCCTCAGCATTTTTAGCAAGGCAGTGGTCATCTTGGAGGTATATTTGGGGTCGTTATCATGTTGGAATACTGTCCTGTGGCCCAGTCTCCAAAGGGATTGGCCCGCTATACACATTGTTGTTCTACAGAAAAGATTTTGCTACTTTTATGATGGGGGGGGGGGGGGTTTATTTATTTATTTTTAAACAGGGTTTGACCGCGATCCGAGTGAAGGATGAGAACGGAGCCGGCCTGATGTAACTTTCCATCTCCTTGGCAGTTTTCTGCTTGAGTGACTTTTGGTCTCGGTCTTCACCTGAGGACTGAAAATGTCCTTTCTGGGAGAGCAAACTTGATGTGTATTAAACAGCGATATCTGTAGATGTTTTCTCCAAAGCACTTCCGCCCCGGGTCAAATAAGATCACATTAAGGAGCCGAGTTAAGCAGAAATCACATTTGCATTAAAAAAAATAAAAAATAAAAAAATTAATGTTGCATAGCCATGAAAAAGTCAGTAAAGTTGGAGTTTTGGGGGTCTTTTGTTGAAAGTGTATCCAAAGCAAAAACTTTTTTTTAATTTTTTTATTTTTTATTTTTTTCTGCTTTTGTCTGAATCCCAGAACGTTCAATCTTCTCCCTCTGATCGTTCTCAGAAAGTGATGGGAGGTCAACACTTTACAGTTGTCACCAGGACAGATGATTGGGGGGGGGGGGGGTTGGAGAATCTTCCAAAGGGAACGCTTGGGGGGTCTAATTATAGACTTCAATGAGTTAGCTGGGGACCCATCAAAATGTTGCTATTGTGGTTATTCCCCTTCCTGAAAGTGACGGAAAATGTTCCCAACAGGATATAGATAACAAAGGGGGGGAAAAAATAGAGGGATCCAAACCATTCCCTACATTTATGGTCTCCAAACTGTGGCCCAGGGCTGGATGTGGCCCTTTGCTTGGCTTTATCCAACCCTTTGGGGTAATATCCCTCCAACTAACACCAAGAACAAGGCATTATTCTTCCCACTGACACCAATGATGGGGGGCACCATTCCTGCCGCTGACACCAATGATGGGGGGCACCATTCCTGCCGCTGACACCAATGATGGGGGGCACCATTCCTGCCGTTGACGCCAATGATGGGGGCACCATTCCTGCCGCTGACGCCAATGATGGGGGCACCATTCCTGCCGCTGACGCCAATGATGGGGGCACCATTCCTGCCGCTGACGCCAATGATGGGGGCACCATCCTGCCGCTGACGCCAATGATGGGGGCACCATTCCTGCCGCTGACGCCAATGATGGGGGCACCATTCCTGCCGCTGACGCCAATGATGGGGGCACCATTCCTGCCGCTGACACCAATGATGGGGGCACCATTCCTGCCGCTGACACCAATGATGGGGGCACCATTCCTGCCGCTGACACCAATGATGGGGGCACCATTCCTGCCGCTGACACCAATGATGGGGGCACCATTCCTGCCACTGACACCAAAGATGGGGTACTAGTCCCCTCACTGACACTAACAAAGGGACGCTATTCCCCTCCCCAGTACCAAAGATTGAGTATTCTTTACTCCCACTGATGTCGGTACATTTTCTGCTTCCGCCCACAAAGTCAGGACAGCTAACTCGGCCATTTGCTTACAAATTTTGAAGAAACTTGTACACTATCCAAAAATAAAAATAAACAATGATTTTGGCCAGAGGTTACCAGGTTTACACCGAGCTAGTCCTTAGCCATGGAAGCAACAGAACCAGTTGTTGGCTATGGAGGGAAAAGAACCAGTTGTTGGCCATTGAGAGAACGGAATCGGTTGGTGCCCATGAAGGGAACAGAACCAGTTGTTGGTCATATGGCCATGGAGGGAACAGAAACAGTCATTGGCGATGGAGGGAAAAGAGGCAGTTGTTAGCCATGTGGTCATTGAGAGAACAGAATCGGTTGTTGCCCATGGAGGGCACAGAACCAGTTGTTGGTCATATGGCCATGGAAGGAACAGAAACCACAGTTGTCCATAGAGGGAACGGAACCAGGTGATGGCCATGGGGGAAATAGAACCAGTCCATGGTCTAGGAGGGAACGCAAAGGTGTGAACTTGGAGATAAGTATTTGAAAAGGGAGGGGGAGCATGCTGTATTATTATTATTAATTGCTACACATATACACATTTGGAGAATTGTGAATTATTTCTACTACATGCTACACTCCATTGTTCCATATGTGTAATGAATGTTAATAGTTAATTATAGGATAATCATTGGCAACGATCGCTCCAGTAAAAAAGCCCAACCATAGACTTAGAATAAAAATTACAAAGAGGTGTGCTTTGTAGTGTCCATAATCTGCAGTTATACCCTCTTAAGTACGTTGACAAGCTGATTTGCTTTCAGACTAACGTTGCTAACTTGGTCTTATGCCGCATACACACGATCGGAATTCTCGTCGGAAAAAGCTCTGATGGTTTCCCCCAACGGAATTCCGTTCAAGCTGTCTTGCCTACACACGGTCAAACCAAATTCCGATAGTTTAGAACGTGGTGACGTACAACACCTGCGACGGGACTAGAAAAAGGAAGTTCAATAGCCAGTAGCCAATAGCTTCCGTCTCCGTAGTTGTATCTGAGCATGCGTGTTTTTTGGCGTGTTGGAATTGCGTACACACGATCGGAATTACCGATTTAGAAAGTTTTTCCGTCTGGAAAATTTGAGACCATGCTATCAATTTTTGGCTGGTGGGAATTCGGCCAGCTAAATTCCAATGGAGCATACACGCGGTCGCATTTTCCGATTGAAAAGCTCTCATCGGTCTTTTTCTGGCCGGAATTCCGATCGTGAGTACGCGGCATTACTGGTCAAAATAGGTCCAGTTGCCTATATCATCAATAGAAAAGAGACTAAAAGGTTAACGTGGGTTTTTTTTTTTTCCTCCTAGAAAAAGTGGAAACCCTTTTTCAGACCAGATTGTGAAAAATGCCTCTTCTGTAGGCCCCAGGCTTACAATCTCTAAATGTTGTTATTTTTTTTTTTTTTTTGCTTTCTTTTTAAGGCTTCCAAGATGTCCACACCATGATCTTCATTGGCTTCGGTTTCCTGATGACCTTCCTGAAACGCTACGGTTTCAGCAGCGTGGCTTTCAATTTCTTGATCGCAGCCTTTGGTCTCCAGTGGTCAACGCTCATTCAAGGCTTCTTCCATGGCTTCCATGATGGCAAAATCCAAATCGGCATTGAGAGGTGAGGGGGGGGGGAGGTGGGAATCCATACTTTGGTCACCTGAGTTGGATCGATATTTGGCCGAGCAGCAGAGACAAAAGCCTGTTTACTCTGTCCGAAATTCACTCTGATGTTCTCAACAAAGAGAAAGATATTGCAATGTACTTGGCACAAAACTGGCTTTATCAAGGTCCACGCCATTGTAGTCTTGTTTATCTTTTGATTTGTTGCAATATAGAGGGAATTTCACAAGATCTTTAACACTCCATCTTTATTAAATATGAAAAAGAACCCAACTTGCTATATATATGACGGGATATAATTTATGTGCCCTTGGGGGTTATTTTTCATGCTTCTGCTAAACACCATATGTTAGTCTATCCTAATACAAAGAATCTAGACTTATCACAGACATTTTAGAACGGTGGCCTCCAAACTTTTTAAACAAAGGGCCAGTTTATCGTCCTTCAGACTTTTGGGGGGCTGGACTGCGTCCAGTAGGATTGGAAATTTTCCTGGCATCAGTGTGCGCTACCCTCTCCACATTTTGGTATTAGGGGGAGAAATGGTGCCCCGACCCAACCGCGACCAACATCGGTAAGGTAGGGGGTCCGGTTTCTACCAACACAGGGCAATTGCCTTTTTTAGCATAAAAAATAAAGATCAAACAAAACCTTCTGAGCAGCACCCAAATCTTCTTCATCTATGTCACCAAGAAGGCACCTGGCAGGGGTACAGATATTGGGTAAAGCCAGTTTCGTTTCCATAAAGGAGGTAATACTTGACCAGAACTGAGGTATTTTTGAGCATTCGCAGATCATATGGGAAAAAAAAAAATTCCCATAGCACTGTGATACCAATAACATTCAGGGGACTCCAACCTGCCCAAGTGAACCGGGGTGAAATTAACCTGATGTAGATAGTTCAGTTGACTTACCTTGCCTCCTGCAGCTATGACCCCCATTAATTTGAGCACTTAAAACCTCCTCCCAGGCCTCGTCCTGCAATGCAGGTATGTCGGTTTTGCCACTGATTTTTCACCTTGGTCATACGGGTAGTAGCCAAAGAAAGTAAGAGAAAATAATACCTAGAAACCAATTTTAGAGTTATCTGGAATTGGGAATGTTGGCCTTTTGTAGGCACGTATAAAAATAACAAAGTTTAATAGTTAAAATTCATACATATACAACACAATGATTTATAAAAAGATATGGGACACAGTTTTTTTTTTTTTTTTTAATTTTCTAGAGGATATACAGAATCATATACTTCCTGTGGGGCAATACTAGGAGTATCAAGAAAATGGCCACACTGAGGTGTATGTATTTCTCTTGGGTGTTCCCACAATCCTCATAGGTTAAAATTATTATTTGTTCTACATGTTTTGTGACCCGAACTGTCGCTTCTTCAGGAGTTTCAGTGTTTCTAGTTAGAAGAACATACTTTAATTAGAATACAAATTTTATATATATATTCTAATTAAAATTTGTTATTTTTATACGTGTCCATTATTCCCAATTGCAGTATTTACAGATTATTTCGGATGTGGCACATTTATATTAAAGGTGTTTGCAATGCCCCGAGGTGGCAATCAATCAACTGAATTTCGTTAGCCCCCGTACACACGGTCGGAGAATCCGTCGGAATGTGTCCTATCGGACCGTGTTGTCGGATAAATCCGACTGTGTGTGGTATGCATCGGACTGTTTCCGTCGGACCAAATTTTCCAACTTGCTGGAAATTTTTTTCCGACAAACTGGTCCGATAGGACATACTCCGATCATGTGTAGAGAATTTTGATCGGACAAAGTGCCACGCATGCTCAGATCAAATTCCTACATCAAAGCTATTGGCTACTAGCCTGAACGTAGTCCCAACGTAACGAAATTACGTCATCACATTCTGAAAGATCGGATTTTTCGGATTACAACTTTGTCCGACCGTGTGTATGCAACAGTTTCGGACACAATCCGACGGATTTGGTTGGCAGAATGTCCGACCGTGTGTACGGGGGCTTAGAGTGATCTGTATCATACAGCAAAGCTTCCAATACCAAGGGCTGAAGTTGAACGCCCTGCAGCCCAAACTGGGCTGCTACCATGTGTCTTAATTGTAGATGGGAGAAAAAAATGGTGCCCCACCATTGATATCAATGAGAGGGATAGTGCTTCATTTTTTTTTATGTCAGCGGGAGAAATGGTGCCCCATCAATGGGAGGAATAGTGCTCCATTGTTGGTGTCAGTGCGAGAAATGGTGCCCCATTGTTAGTTGGCAGAATAGTGTCCCAAGAGCCCAATAAAGGCAAGTAAATGGCCACATCTGGGCTGCAGTATAGCGTCTTGTATCAGTAGGAGAAATGGTGCCCCATTGTTTATGCAAGTTGACAGAATAGTGACTCATATCAGTGGAAAGAATATTGTCCCAAGGGCTGGATAAAGGCAAGCAAAGGAACGCATCCACCCCCCAGGTTACAGTACAGTGTCTTGTATCAGTGGGAGGAATAATGTTGGTGTAATGATGTTCCATTCTTGGTTTCAATTGAAGGAATAGTGCTCCATTGTTGGTGTCAGTGCGAGAAATGGTGCCCCATTGTTGGCAGAATAGTGTCTCCTATCAGTGGGGAGAATAGTGTCCCAAGAGCCCAATAAAGGCAAGCAAATGGCCACATCTGGGCTGCAGTATAGCGTCTTGTATCAGTGGGAAGAATGGTGCTCCATTGTTGGTGTCAGTAGGAGAAATGGTGCCCCATTGTTTATGCTAGTTGGCAGAATAGTGACTCGTATCAGTGGAAAGAATAGTGTCCCAAGGGCTGGATAAAGGCAAGCAAAGGAACACATCCACCCCCCCCCCCCCCGGGTTACAGTATGGTGTCTTGTATCAGTGGGAGGAATAATGTTGGTATCAGTTGGAGTAATGATGTCCCATTCTTGGTTTCAATTGAAGGAATAGTGGTCCATTGTTGGTGTCAGTGGGAGAAATGGTCCCCCATTCTTGGTTTCAATTGAAGGAATAGTGGTCCATTGTTGGTGTCAGTGGGAGAAATGGTCCCCCATTGTTGATGTTAGTTGGCAGAATAGTGTTTCCTATCAGTGGGAGGAATAGTGCCCCAAGGGTCGGATAAAGGCAAGCAAAAGGCCGCAGTTTGAAGACTACAGTTTTAGAAAATTAATTTTATTTCCTTTTTTAACTATAAATCCGATCCTGTTAGAGGCACTGTTCCCAGTGTGATGCCTAGTAACTGAATTACAGTTTCAGATATGCTATCGCTCCCACCATTGTCACCATTGGGGAGATTTCTCTTCATTTCCTGTGCAGAAAATGCAACAGGAAGTGAGAAGGAATCTTCAAAGGGAAGTTCCTTCTTGGGTATTTCTCACATGAACCGGTATCCCCACTTGTACTAGAGACAATTGTAAAGTTTATGGATTTCTGGTTGGATAAGAGAAAAAGATGAGCTTGGTTCGATCTGAACGCGGTCTGAGGCAATTTCGGCAGAATTCAAGGGCAGCTGTCACATGATCGCATCCCGACCAACCCAGTTGGTGCACCCAAGGCATTTCCCCCTCACCAAAGCTGTCTGTACACAAAAGGGCGGGAATGCTTGTGATTTTATTGACCTAACATGACCACTAATATGGCCGACGGTCAAAACGTTTCCACAAGACAAAATTTCAAGTTCCTATTGCCATCTGTGTCCCCCACTAGGTGGATCCACCATCTCAATTTTTATTGGTGACCATTGTCACCAGTATCTAAAGTAAGGGGAAATCCAAAAAAGGTGGTCTCTAGAACAAGACGGGAGGGAAATTCTTCCGATTTGGGGAAAAATGTTCCATTGGAGATGAGATATCTCCTCACCTCTTTGCGTGTCTCTGGGGCAGGAAGTGTTGAAAGTAGCTGGAGTAATGCTGTATCATTTTATATTGCAGTATGATCAATGCGGACTTCTGCACGGGAGCAGTGCTTATCTCCTTCGGAGCTGTCCTTGGCAAAACCAGTCCTGTCCAGCTACTCGTTATGACCCTCTTTGAAGTGACTCTTTTCGGAATCAATGAATATATTATACTGAACATCGTCGAGGCAAGTGTCATGGGAAGGTTGAGGGTTGCACGTAGGTGGGGTTTCTAAAATTCTCCACCCCTGAGGAATACCCTAGATAGAATACACCCATTTGTCGAGGCTGTTGAATTCCTCTCTTGTCATTGGCTGGTTCACCTACCTACAGCAGACTGTAGAAATCATTATTGGTTTTCAAGGTAGCACTTAACTTCAGGAACAATTTTTGGCTGAGTGAAAAAAAATATATATATTTCTCCCTTTTTTAGATTTCCTATTTTTTTTCATAGGCAAAAGATGCCGGTGGATCTATGACCATTCATACGTTTGGAGCCTTTTTTGGCCTGGTGGTCTCACGCGTGCTTTACAGGCCACATCTGGACAAGAGCCGCCACAGGGAGGGGTCAGTGTATCACTCCGACCTTTTTGCAATGATTGGTAGGTACATGCTGGTCTTCCTGGCAAAGTAGTTAGCATGCATGTCTTGTAGCGCCACAGTCCTAAGTTAATGCCCTCAAGGGCGTTATCCATATAGAGTGGTGGTTTTGGTTTTTAATATTTGCATAGCTATCATCCAGTTTCTCTAGTAATAAAACCACATATTGGCTACCAAAAATTGGCTAAGTAAAGTGACTTGTGAAGGTTTTATGGCTCTCAAACCAAAATCCATCCAAAAACCAGCAAACGGAAAACACAGCAAACACGATACAAGTGAAGGAGATGCAAGAAAAGGAGTAACCAGGACTGGGATCAGGGACAAGCGGAGCAGGTACAAGTCAGCAGAGTACAGTATGCAGGGAAAGAGCAGGAGCATGATGGCAAGCAGTTTCTTGACAGCAGGGCAAAATATTGAAGCAAAGTTATTAATAATAAAGGAGTTACTAAATACCCTCCCAGCAGATCCCAGTAATCAGTCTTCACCTGATGCTGGCTACTGGGAGGGTATTTAGTCCCTCCTTTATTATTACACTTCACTTCTTCTGTGTTTTTTCCCTACTAGCCAGAAACGGCCTGCTCTTTATCCTGCTCCTGCTCTGGGAGAAACTTGATAGTGGACACCAGAATGACAACCTCCTGCTCTGGGAAACACAAGGCCACCAGCAGATGATCCAGGTCCTGACACAACCACATCGGCAGAGGTCCCCTTCAACAGACAAATAGCTGATCAAGAGGAATTGATATCTTCATTTGTAGGCAAATACTGATATATATATTTTTTGGGGGGGGGGGGGGGGGGGCGTTTCATTTGGTCAAAACTTCCAGCCTTTTAATTTTTTGGGTTGGCCAAGCTGAGGAGGTGTTGAGGACAAGGTTGGGGTGGCTGGGGGCTGATTTGTACATAACTTCAGCTGCTTATATTACTCAAAGTACCAACCCCTTTGACACATGATTAAGTATCTCTAAAGCTATATATATATATATAATATATTATACACATACATTTTATTTTATTAGCTTTAGATAATGTAGAGAATGCACCCTGCCAGGTGTTTTCTTTTGCTATTCGCCCCATTGGATAGATATCCCTGTCCTGGAGACGCAACAGGAAGTGAGAGGAAATCTCTCCATCCTCTTAAACAGTTGTCACTTAAATAGGTGTCCTTATTGAAATCTCTCTCTCTCTCTCTCTCTCTCTCTCTCTCTCTCTCTCTCTCTCTCTCTCCTCTCTCTCTCCTCTCGGAATTGCATACACACGAGCGCGTTTTCCAGATAGGAACTTTTTCCAACTGAAAAATTGAGAACATGCTCTCAATCTTTTGCTGGCCTAAATTAAGCCAGCGAAAGTCCGATGGAGCATACACATGATCGCATTTTCTGACCAAAAGCTCTGATCGGTCTTTTGCTGGCCGAATTTCCGATCGTGTGTACGCGGCATTACATTTCCCATCGCTTCCTAAATTAATAAACATGTTTAAGCTTTAGATATACTTTAAGCATTTTTCAAGGAGGGCTCAGTTTCAGATATCTAGATTTTTAATATGTTTACTTTAACCGGTTCCCGACCAGCGCACACGATGTACGTCGGCAGAATGGCACAGGCAGGCATATTGGTGTACAGGTACGTCCACTCTTTAATGCCACCCTGCCATTGCGAGCGTGCCGGCGCGCTCGCGTGCTGGTCAGGACCCCCGTGAGTCTGGTCGCAGGTTCCGCGGACACGATCGCCGCGGGCATACCCGCGATCGTCTCACGGGGGGCGGCTGAACGGAGAGATGCCGTTGTAAACAGCATCTCCCCGTTCTGCCTAGCAACAAATGATGCTGATCTCTGCTCCATGTGATAGGAGCAAAGATCAGTGTTCACTAAATGAAAGCCCAGCCTCCAACACTTAGTAACACTTAACCCCTACACTGCCAGTGTAATTTACACAGGAATCACTGCATTTGTATAGCAGTGATTGCTGCATAAATGACAATGGTCCCAAAAATGTCCGATGTGTCTGCCATAATGTAGAAGTCACAATAAAAATCGCTGATCGCCGCCATTACTAGTAAAAAAAAAAAAAAGATTAATAAAAATGCCATAAAACTATCCCCTATTTTGTAAACGCTATAACTTTTGCGCAAACCTTATATGATTATTGATTAAATATATATTTTTTATTTTATTTATTTTATTATTTTTTTTTACCAAAAATATGTGGAAGAATGCGTATCGGCCTAAACTGAGGGAAAAAAAGTGTTTTTATATATTTTTGGGGGATATTTATTATAACAAGAAGTAAAAAAATAATGCATTTTTTTCAAAATTGTCGCTCTATTTTTGTTTATAGCGCACAAAATAAAAACCACAGAGGTGATCAAATACCACCAAAAGAAAGCTCTATTTGTGGGGAAAAAAAGACGTCAATTTTGTTTGGGAGCCACGTCGCACGACCGCACAATTGTCAGTTAAAGCGACGCAGTGCCGAATCGTAAAAAGTGGTCTGGTCTTTGGCCAGCAAAATGGTCCGGGGCTGAAAGTGGTTAAGTGAGTAAAATATTTGAAAACGGTCCTCTTCCTCAAAGAGCTTGCAGTCTGTTTCCTCCACACATGATGCATTTACAATTTTATAAATTGACCAGGTTTAAGGTTCAACAAGTAATGGAGCTAGGTTTTCAAATGAACTAACATTCCATAAAGCTCAAATCGCAAGGCAAGTGTGCCAACCACTGAGCTATCCTGCTGCCCACCTGCCCACAAATTATGATTAAGTCCTACTCATGCAATGCAAATATTCTGATCTATACAGTAAATTGTGTGTTTGCTAAAATACATCTTTTAGAATCTCAAACTATGACCCTTTTTAAATGTCCAATCTAGGAACCATCTACTTGTGGATGTTCTGGCCCAGCTTCAACTCCGCCGTCACAGCTCATGGGGACGACCAGCACCGGACCGTGCTGAACACCTACTACTCCCTGGCCGCCTGTACACTGACCACATTCGCCTTCTCCTCGCTGCTGAATGGTGAAGGAAAACTCGATATGGTGAGCAACCCGATTGACTGAGCAACCAACAAATACAGTATCTCACAAAAGTGAGTACACCCCTCACATTTTTGTAAATATTTTCTTCTATCTTTTCATGTGACAACACTGAAGAAATGACACTTGTCTACAATGTAAAGTAGTGAGTGTACAGCTTGTATAACAGTGTAAATTTGCCGTCCCCTCAAAATAACTCAACACACAGCCATTAATGTCTAAACCTCTGGAAACAAAGGTGAGTACACCCCTAAGTAAAAATCTTCAAATTGGGCCCCAATTAGCCATTTTCCCTCCCCGGTGTCATGTGACTCGTTAGTGTTACAAGGTTTCAGGTGTGAATGGGGAGCAGGTGTGTTAAATTTGGTGTTATCGCTCTCACTCTCTCTCATACTGGTCACTGGAAGTTCAACATGGCACCTCATGAGAAAGAACTCTCTGAGGATCTGAAAAATTGTTGCTCTACATAAAGATGGCCTGGGCTATAAGAAGATTGCCAAGACCCTGAAACTGAGCTGCAGCACGGTGGCCAAGACCATACAGAGCATGCGCACATCTTAGGAAGGTTTGTCTTTAACGGGAGATACTATTTGACAACCACAATTGAATGCTATGCAAACAGCAGCGGGACACCGTATTTGTCTTATTGTGCCTCGTTGTTGCGGGCAGCTTTAGAGTGTGGTCAAGGTCCAGTTTTGTCTGTGTGTGTGTGTGTTGCAGCATAGACAAAACCTGTCCTTCAACACACCCACAACCTGCCCTAAAACAGCGAGGCTCAATCTGATATCTGCGGTGTGCGCTCTTTGCATTGCTTTCAACTGTGGCCATGAAATGGTATGTCCCAATTCTTCAATGTGCGCATCCACTATTGTAACGTTGCGCCAGGTGATTGGAAAATCAGCTAGAGTGGCCTTCCCTTCTGCGCATGCACGGACACTTTTTGACGGAAGGCACAAATTGACAGAACACCGCCACTGGGGAGCTATAGTTCATTGAGGGAACCATGAATGCCAACATGTACTGTGATATACTGAAGCAGAGCATGATCCCCTCCCTTCAGAGACTGGGCCGCAGGGCAGTATTCCAGCATGATAACTACCCCAAACACACCTCCGAGATGACCACTGCCTTGCTAAAGAAGCTGAGGGTAAAGGTGATGGACTGGCCAAGCATGTCTCCAGACCTAAACCCTATTGAGCACATGTGGGACATCCTCAAACGGAAGGTGGAGGAGCGCAAGGTCTCCAACATCCACCAGCTCTGTGATGTCATCATGGAGGAGGGGAAGAGGACTCCAGTGGTGACCTGTGAGGCTCTGGTGACCTCCATGCTCAAGAGGGTTAAGGCAGTGCTGGAAAATAATGGCGGCCACACAAAATATTGACACTTTGGACCCAATTTGGACATTTTTACTTAGGGGTGTACTCACTTTTGTTGCCAGCGGTTTAGACATTAATGGCTGTGTGTTGAGTAATTTTGAGGGGACGGCAAATTTACACTGTTATACAAGCTGTACACTCACTACTTTACATTGTAGACAAGTGTCATTTCTTCAGTGTTGTCACATGAAAAGTTAGAATAAAAGATTTACAAAAAAATGTGGGGGGGGGGGGGGGAGGGGTAGGGTTTTGTGAGATACTGTACTAAAGGCGGTACACATTTCACTTCATTGTTCAACGATGTCATCCTTCAAATGTTTGCAAAATCTGGAGGCACTACAGTCTGAAAAAAAAAATGTTGCATATCAATGGGAAGCCTGAGCTTGGGACGATGCACACAACCGGTTTAATGAAGCTGCCTTCAAATTGGAGGTTCCCCCCCCCCCATCGCATCACATCAGAGTCCCCTATTATGTCAAAGGTCCTCCAATCATATCAGAGCCCCCCCATCACGTCAGACATCACCCAACCACATCAAAGGTGCCAGCATCCCATGAAAGGCTCAACATCCCCGTCCAACATTACTGAGTGGGCTGGCCAACCGTCGCCCAACCACCACCAGTCCTCTTCCAGCACCAGTCTGTTCTCTTCTTGCTACCCAGTTATAGGTCACCACTCACACCAATGAAATAATGTGACGTTATTCGCACCTGCTGGAACTTGCTTCTACTTCTGCAATGTGTATCATATTGGTCCTATTGAATATGGTCATCAACAGTTCAGTTTGGCGTAGTTGGCATTAGTCCTTTGCAAAACTTTACTTCTACTTTAGGTTGTAGAAGCCCCGTTTCTGTGATGCCAGACCAAGTACATTGGGGGTTGAGGCTTAAATACTTGAAGGACATGGGTTTTCCAGTGCAGGGTCCAGACAAGGGACCTCTAGGCACCATTGCCTGTGCCAGTCCGTACACTTCTTGCTACTCAGTTATAGCCACCACTCCCATGGAATAATGTGACTAAGGTCGTTTCTCCTGGAACTTCCTTCTATTTCTGCAATGTGAATCCTATCAGTCCTATTCAATATGGTCGTAAACAGTTCAGTTCAGCATATTTGGCATTAGTCCGTTGCAACACTTCACTTCAGAGCTAAGTTGTGGGGGGGTCACATCGGAGGCTCCTCTGTCACATCGGAGGCCCCTCGCTTGAAATGAAACTTCTCCCATCATGTCAGAGTTCCCCCCCCCCCCCCCATCACAGCAGAGGTCCCCCTTACATTAGACCTTCCCTGTCAGAGGTCCCACTCTACATCAGAGATCCCCCCCCCCCTCACATCAGGAGTACCGCCATAAAATAGGAGGACCCCCATAACATTTGAATACCCCTCTTCGCATCGGAGGCCCTCCAATCACATCAGAGGCCCCCATCACATTAGAGCTTCCCCCTTTACATCAGAAATCCCTCCATTCCATCAGAGGTACCCCCATCAAGTCAGAGGTCCTCCATCACATCTAAGCAACCTTCCATCACATCCAAAACCCCTGTCCACATCAGCTCCCCCCAATCACATTAGAGGCCCCTGTCATATCAGAGGTTCCCCCACCCATCACAATAGAGGCCCCCTCTTATTTTATAGGCACCCCATCACATCAGAGCCCCTCTATACATGAGAGCATCACATCAAATCTCATCTAAACACGTCCCATCCAAGTCGCTCCTATACATCAAAGGCTCACTATACATGAGTCGCCCATCGCATCACAGCCTCCCCATCAGAGCCCCACCAGATTTCACATAGGGCCCCATCACAGAGCCCCAAAATCGCACATTCCCCCTCATCACAAAGTCATTAGTTGTTATGGTCTTGGCGGTGGGTCCACCCGAATCATTGCAATTTATGACGCTGATCTGGGGCAAATTGGAGCTTGTGCTCGTGGCACCCCAAGGGAACCCAGGCAGCACCCCAGGATGCTATGGCACCCTGGTTGAGAAACGCTGCATTTAAAGTCAATTAAAGCTAAATTAATTATTAATTTTTTTATTTTTTTGCACAGGTCCACATTCAGAATGCGGCATTGGCTGGTGGTGTTGCAGTTGGCACGGCCGCAGAGATGATGTTGACTCCATTCGGTGCCATGATCGCAGGAGCCTTGGCTGGGATCATCTCCACCCTTGGATACAAATATATAACGGTAAGCTTCCTGAGCACATATACTGTATAATATATGGGTTTTGCACGGGTGAGTAGAGTAGCACCCCCTACTGGCAGGTGATAAGACAGTTTCTGTGCCAAGGGCCTACACGCATTAGATGCATCAAGGCTTGTGGGAAACCCAACGTCAATGCTTCAGCTCAAACTCCACGGCCTACTAGGCCTTTGTCAGGAGGCCAACACAACTTTGCAACTAAACTTTACGACTAAGTTGTGGGGGAGCCCATTGCTGTAGTTCTAGGTCAGGTTGTCGGGGGTTGTGACCGAAATACTTGAAGGACACAAGTTTTCCAGTGCATGATCCAGACAGGTGACTTCTCACTCACCACCACCGGGGGCGGACTATTCCACCTTCACCCAACCACCACCAGTCCCCTGTTTGCACCAGTTATAGGCCACCACTCACACCAATGGAATAACATGACTCGTGTTGCTTCTGTTGGAACTTGCTTTTACTTCTGCAATGCGCATCTTATCAGTCCTATTCAATATGGTCATAAACAGTTCCGTTCAGCATAGTTGGCATTAGTCCATTGCAACGCTTCGCTTCAGAGCTAAGTTGTGGAGGCCCCATTCCTGTGGTGCTATATCAGGTCAGTAAGGGGTCATGACTTAAATACTTGATGGGCATGGGTTTCCCAGTGTATGGTCCAGACAAAGGACCTCTCAGGACCACTGAGTGGGCTGGCCCACCTTTCGCCCAACCACCACCAGTCCTCTGCCCGCACCAGTCTGTTCTCTTCTATCTACCTAGTTATAGGTCACCACTCACACCATTGAAATAATGTGACTAAGGTTGCTTCTTGTGGAACTTGCTTCTACTTCTGCAAAGCGCATCCTATCATTCCTATTCAATATGGTCATAAACCGTTCAGTTCTGCATAGTTGTCATAAGTCCATTGCAACAACTCACTTCAGAGCTAAGTTGTGGGGGCCCCATTCCTGTCGTGCCAAATCGGGACTGTTGGGTGTTGAGACTTAAATTACTTGAAGGACATAGGTTTCCCAGTGCATGGTCCAGTCAAGGGACCTCTGAGCACCACTGAGTGAGCTGACATACCATCATCCAACCACCACCAGTCCCCTGCCTGCGCCAGTCCGTACACTTCTTGCTACCCGATTATAGACCACCACTCACACCAATGGAATAATGTGGCTTCTGCTAGAACTTGCTTCTACTTCTGCAATGTGCAACATATTGTTCCTTTTTTCAATATGATCATCAACAGTTCAGTTTGGCTTAGTTGGCATTAGTCAAATCAAAGGTGCCAGCATCCCATCAAAGGCTCCACATCCCCGTCCACCATTACTGAGTGGGCTGGCCAACCGTCACCCAACCACCACCAGTCCTCTTCTCACACCAGTCTGTTCTCTTCTTGCTACCCAGTTATAGGTCACCACTTACACCAATGAAATAATGTGAAATAAAAGTTTGCTTCTGCTGGAACTTGCTTCTACTTCTGCAACATGCATCATATCGGTCCTATTAAATATGGTCATCAACAGCTCCATTTGGCTTAGTTGGCATTAATCCTTTGCAAAACTTTACTTCACAGCTAGGTTGTAGGGGCCCCTGTTCTCGTGGAGCCACTGGGCATTGTGGCTTAAATACTTGGCGAACATGGGTTTTCCA
>NW_027507791.1:48447900-48484855 GCF_037356315.1 Lithobates pipiens | reverse complement strand
GTCTGGATGAAGTCCAGGGCCAAATTTCTGTCCCCAGTCCAGCCCTGGGCAGAAGATCGGAGAAGCCTCTATGGGGGCCTTAGAGCCTGTCACTCTGACAAGGAGAGAATACAAGAACAAGTGAATGAACCAAAAAATTGTTGGTGGATTGGATGCGATTTAAACGCATGGCCAGTAATCTCTATGATTGGTGTTTTTTTTATTGTTTTTTTTTTTGTGCTCTCTCAACTGCAAACTCTAATATGACCACTAGATGTCACCCTATGATAGAACTTTCTCTGCATGTGCTGCCCTAATCGCTAACATTTAATCAAATTAACTTGTCATGTTCCCATTCGACAGGTTCCCGTCATTGGTGACCCCGACCAATAGAAAGTATATATTTTCCTGTTACCCTATTGCTCTATATACATACAGTGCCTTGCAAAAGTATTCACCCCCCCCCCCCCTTGGCATTTTCCGCGTTTTGTTGCCTCACAACCTGGAATTAACATGGATTGTTTGAGGATTTTCATCATTTACACGCCCCCAACTTTGAAGATTTTTTTTATTGTGAAGCAAACAACAAATAGGACAAAATAACAGAAAAAGTAAATGTGCAAAACTATTCAGCCCCCTAAAGTCAATACTTTGTAGAGCCGCCTTTTGTGGCTATCACAGCTCCAAGTCACTCTGGATAAGTCTCTATGAAACTTGCCACATCTCACCACTGGGATTGTTGCCCATTCCTCCTCCTTGCAAAACTGCTCCAGCTCCTTTAAGTTGGAATGGTTTGCGCTTGTGAACAGCGATCTTTAAGTCTGACCACAGATTTTCTATTGGATTGAGGTCTGGGCTTTGACTAGGCAATTCCAACACATTTACATGTTTCCCCTTAAACCACTCAAGTGTTGCTTTAGCAGTGTGTTTGGGGTCATTGTCCTGCTGGAAGGTGAACCTCCGTCCTAGCCTCAAATCACACACAGAGGGGTACAGGTTTTTCTCAAGAATATCCCTGTACAGGGGCGGACTGACCATGCCACTACGGGGCCCCATCAGGGTTGCCAGCTTCAATAAAACCAGGGACAGTATGTAAAAATCTGTGTTTTTTTAAAAATTCCAAGATTATAGCTGCCCCGCCTCTCCAGTACCTTTTCAGTGTGTGTATGTGCATTCTGTGTGTGTATACTGTGTGTGTGTATATTGTGTTTGTGTGTGTATACTGTGTGGCCCCATAATCTATTACCTGGGGGACCAATAATCTCCTATTGCCCATGGGCCCCATAATCTTTTATTGCCCATGGGCCCCATAATCTCCTATTGCCCAGGGGCCCCATAATTTTCTCCTATTGCCTGGGAGTCCCATGAGTTGTCAGTCCGCCCCTGTCCATGTATTTATCACCATCCATCTTTCCCTCAACTCTGACCAGTTTCCCAGTCCCGACTGCTGAGAAATATCCTCACAGCATGATGCTGCCACCACCATGTTTCACAGTAGGGATGGTGGTCTTTGGGTGATGTGATGTGTTGGGTTTGCACCAGACATAGCATTTTCTTTGATGGCCAAAAAGTTCAATTTTAGTCTCATCAGATCAGATCACCTTCCTCCATACATCAGACCAGATCACCTTCCTTCGTACATCAGACCAGATCACCTTCCTCCATACATTTTGGAAGTCTCCCACATGTCTTTTCGCAAACTTAAGACCTGCCATTTAATTTTTTGCTGAAAGTAATGTCTTTCTTCTGGCCACTCTGCCATAAAGCCCAACTCTATGGAGCGCACGGCTTATTGTCGTCCTATGTACAGATACTTCTGTCTCTGCTGTGGAACTCTGCAGCTCCTCCAGGGTTACCTTAGGTCTCTGTGCCCCTCTCTGATTAATGCCCTCCTTGCCCGGTCCGTGAGTTTTAGTGTGCGCCCGTCTCTTGGCAGGTTTGCTGTTGTGACATGTTTGTTCTTTCCATTTGGTTATGATAGATGTGATGGTGCTCCTAGGGGTCATCAGAGATTTGGATATTTTTTAATAACCTAACCCCGACTTGTACTTCTCAACAACATTGTCCGTTACTTGTTTGGTGAGTTCCTTGGCCTTCATGGCTGTGTTTGGTTAATAAAAGTCTGTTAGAGAGAGAGATGAAGAGAGAAAGGGAAAAATTTGAGGGTGGAGGAGAGAAAGAAAGTGAGAGCGCTGGAAAGATAGAGAGAAAGAAAGGAGAGAAGGAGAGATAAAGGGAAAGAGAGAGGGAGAGATAGAGGAAAAGAGAGAGGGAGAGATAGAGGAAAATAGAGAGGAAGAGATAGAGGAAAAGAGAGAGGGAGGGAGATAGAGGAAAAGAGAGAGGAGAGATAGAGGAAAAGAGAGAGGGAGAGATAGAGGAAAAGAGAGAGGGAGAGATAGAGATAGAGGAAAGGAGAGAGGGAGAGATAGAGGAAAAGAGAGAGGGAGAGATAGAGGAAAAGAGAGAGGGAGAGATAGAGGAAAAGAGAGAGGGAGAGATAGAGGAAAAGAGAGAGGGAGGGAGATAGAGGAAAAGAGAGAGGAGAGATAGAGGAAAGGAGAGAGGGAGAGAAAGAGTACGAAGTGTGAAAAAGATATACAGTGTGTATATATATATATAGAAACAGAGAGAATGAGACAGAGGGAAAGAAAGAAAGAAAGAAAGGGGAAGGAAGGAAAGGAAGAACGGAAGGAAGGAAGGAAGAAAGAAAGAAAGGAAGGAAAGGAAGGAAGGAAGGAAGAAAGAAAGAAAGAAAGGGAAGGGAAGTAAGAAAGAAAGAAGGGAAGGGAAAGGAAAGGAAACTTTATTGACTATGTGACTGGCTCGGTATCGGAAGGGGTACCATGGATTGAAGCTCCTACTGGAACCTTCTGGAATGTACAATGTCCCCATTGAGTGTAAATATCACCAAGGAGAACCTGTAGTAACAAAAAGGCTGCTTATTAAATTGGGATTGTTGTGTCAGCTGACGGGGAGAGATAAGGGAATTACACACACAGCACACGGGGTTGGGTCCTCTTGTCCGCAGGAGCTAACAGTCTACCCTGATAAGCAGATTCATAGTGACAGCTGGCATTAATGTCAGACTGTTAGGAGCCTTTGTTCGGTGCAGATACGTGTCACTTTCACCATAAGGTCGTCCGTGGCTTATACATCGATCATCTGCAAATTAAATCTTCCTTCTTATTTGGACGGCGCTTATCCTTCGCAAAATACTGTGGGAATTCCGAATATTTCGGTTCCCAGAGATGGCGGGGCTCGCTAAGGAGATCATTTATGGTTTTCATCATTTATGAGCCCATTGACTGTATATCATAATTAGGGATGGACAGATCTGCCCGGGTTCCATTCCTGCCCAGTTTCACAAAATATCCCCAGAATTCAGGAAAATCCCCCAAAACCCACTAATGTCTTTGGGGGGGGGGGGGGGGTTTAATATTCCATTTACTACTTTTTTGGGGTTAATAAACAAACTGGCATAGGAAGACAGGCATTACCATGGGGACATTCACCAATGGCATAATTAAAAAGTTGAAATAAAAAATGAATGTAAAACAGGGAGAGGGCCTTTTCATGTGGCTTTGAGAGTTTAATAAAAAAAAAAAAAAAAATATGTAAAGCAAGGAAAGGGCCTTTTTTTTTCAAATATAAATTTTATTCAACTCCAAAACACAAAAGGGGAGGGGCCTTTTTATGTAGCTTCATATGCTAAATTAAAACATTGTCAGGATTAATAAAAAAATGATTGTGAAAACAGAGAATGGGCTTTTAAAGAGGCTTCATGGGCTATATTAAAAAAATGTAAATAGAAATAAAAACATTAGTGTAAAGCAGAAAGGGATTTTTATGTGGCTTCATGGGTTACATTTAAAAAAAATAAATAAAAAAAAATATATTTTTTAATTAAAATAAAAACATTAATGTAAAACAGGGAGATGGGTTTTTCATGGGCTAAATTAAAAAAATGGCAAAATTAAAAAAGAAAAAAAACATTAATATATAACATGGAGAGTACCTTTTCATGTGGCTTTGAGGATTTTATAAATATATATATATATATATATATATATATATATATAAAAATATAAATATATATATATATATATATATATATATATATATATATATATATATATATATATATATATATAAAAATGTAAAGCATGAAGACGGCCTTTTTATGTAGCTAAATTAAAACATTGTCAGGATTAAAAATAAAAAAAAATGAAATAAAAATGAATGTGAAGCAGAGAAAGGGCTTTTAAAGAGGCTTCATGGGTTATATAAAAAAATATAAATATAAATAAAAACATTATTGTAAAGCAGAGAGGGATTTTTATGTGGCTTCATGGGTTACATTTAAAAAAAAATCTAATTTAAAACAAAAACATTAATGTAAAACAGGGAGAGGGGTTTTTCATGGGCTAAATTAAAAAAATGGCAAACTTAAAAAAGAAAAAGAAAAACAATAATGTAAAGCAGGGAGAGCCCCCCTTTTTTTTATGGAGCTTTGGCTAAATTCCAAATTTATCAAGATTGAATAATTAAAATTAAAAAATATATATGTACAGCAGGGACAGGGATTTTCATGTGGCTTCATGGGCTACATTGAAAAATTGTTAAAATTAAAAATATAAAATTAAAATAAAAACATTAATGTATAACAGGGAGAGGACCTTTTCATGTGGCTTTGAGGATTTTATAAATAAATAAATAAATAAATATATATATATATATATATATATATATATATATATATATATATATATATATATATATATATATATATATATAAAAAATTAAAACATTGTCAGGATTAAAAAATAAATAAATAAATAAATGAATGTGAAGCAGAGAAAGGGCTTTTAAAGAGGCTTAATGGGCTATATTAAAAAAAATATAAATATAAATAAAAACATTATTGTAAAGCAGAGAGTGATTTTTATGTGGCTTCATGGGTTACATTTAAAAAAAAAAAAAAATATATATATTTTTTAAATTAAAATAAAAACATTAATATAAAACAGGGAGAGGGGCTTTTCATGGGTTAAATTATAAAATGGCAACTTTAAAAAATGAAGAGAAAAACAATAATGTAAAGCAGAAAGAACCCCCCTTTTTTATGGAGCTTCAGCTAAATTACAAATTTATCAAGATTGAATAATTAAAATTAAAAAAATATATATGTACAGCAGGGAGAGGGGTTTTAATGTGGCTTCATGGGCTACATTGAAAAATTGTTAAAATTAAAAATATAAAATTAAAATAAAAACATTAATGTATAACATGGAGAGTACCTTTTCATGTGGCTTTGAGGATTTTATAAATATATATATATATATATATATATAAATATATATATATATATATATATATATATATATATATATATATATATATATATTATATATATATATATATATATATATATAAATATATATATATATATATATATATATATATATATATAAAAATGTAAAGCATGAAGACGGCCTTTTTATGTAGCTAAATTAAAACATTGTCAGGATTAAAAATAAAAAAAAATGAAATAAAAATGAATGTGAAGCAGAGAAAGGGCTTTTAAAGAGGCTTCATGGGTTATATAAAAAAATATAAATATAAATAAAAACATTATTGTAAAGCAGAGAGGGATTTTTATGTGGCTTCATGGGTTACATTTAAAAAAAAAAAAAAAAAAATTTTTTTTTCTAAATTAAAACAAAAACATTAATGTAAAACAGGGAGAGGGGTTTTTCATGGGCTAAATTAAAAAAATGGCAAACTTAAAAAAGAAAAAGAAAAACAATAATGTAAAGCAGAAAGAACCCCCCTTTTTTATGGAGCTTCAGCTAAATTACAAATTTATCAAGATTGAATAATTAAAATTAAACAAATATTTATGTACAGCAGGGAGAGGGGTTTTAATGTGGCTTCATGGGCTAAATTGAAAAATTGTTAAAATTAAAAAGATAAAATTAAAATAAAAACATTAATGAATAACAGGGAGAGGGCCTTTTCATGTGGCTTCATGGGCTAAATGAAAAAAATAAATAAATAAATAAATAAAAATGAAAAGATTTAAATAAAAAAATAAAATAATGTAAACCAGGGGAGGACCTGGGAGTTTAAATTAAGCTGTATGTGGTGCTACAGAACAGCACAATGTTCACAGACAGCCTCAGCGAGGACGTATTAGTAAAGCTGGCCAATCACTAGTAGAATTTAGTTAGAATTTTTTGGTTTTAAGAACATTTGTACAATTTGGGGTCAAATTGGCATTCGTTTTTAACCGCAGTGATGGAATTTTTTGGAACGAACAGATTTCTAACAGTAAATGTGTTTTTTCTTCTGTAAAGATCTATCACTCCAAAATCGTTGTACACTATATTGCCAAAAGTATTGGGACGCCTGCCTTTACACGCTCATGAAATTTAATGGCATCCCAGTCTTAGTCCGTAGGGCCCAATATTGTGTTGGCCCACCCTTTGCAGCTATAGCAGCTTCAACTCTTCTGGGAAGGTCGTCCACAAGGTTTAGGAGTGTGTCTATGGGAATGTTTGACCATTCTTCCAGAAGCGCATTTGTGAGGTCAGGCACTGATTGGACGAGAAGGCCTGACTCGCAGTCTCCCGCTCAAATTCGCTCATCCATGTCTTTATGGACCTTGCTTTGTGCACCGGTGCGTAGTCATGTTGGAACAGGAAGGGGCCATCCCCAAACTGTTCCCACAAAGTTGGGAGAATGAAATTGTCCAAAATGTCTTGGTATGCTGAAGCCTTAAGAGTTCCCTTCACTGGAACTAAGGAGCCAAGCCCAATCCCTGAAAGACAACCCCACACCATAATCCACCCTCCACCAAATGATTTGAACCAGTGCACAAAGCAAGGTCTATAAAGACATGGATGAGTGCTTATGGGGTGGAGGAAATTGGCTGGCCTGCACAGAGTCCTGACACCAACCCAATGGAACTCCTTTGGGATGAATTAGAGCGGAGATTGCGAGCCAGGCCTTCTTGTCCAACATCAGTGCCTGACCTCACAAATGTCCTTCTGGAAGAATGGTCAAACCTTCCCATAGACACAGTGAAAGTTCATGCAGTACGTGAACTCTCACTAAAGGTGGACTGGTTAATGAGTTTGTAGCATGGATCACTTTATTGCAATATCATGATCTGTATATTAATGACTTTCACTGAATCTGGACTGTTTAATGAGTTTGTATTGATTTCAGCGTGTGCAAAGTGCTCCATGCACGCTGAAATCGATGCAAACTCATTAAAGAGGTTGAGGCTGCACTGATTGCCACTGATTAGGCGGCACTCTTAAGCTGCACTGATAAGACAGCAGTGATATGCTACAGTGATGAGCACTGATGAGGCTGCACTGATGGCCACTGATAAGCTGCACTGATGAGGAGGCATTGATGGGCACTGATGAGGCTGCATTAATGGGCACTGATGAGGCTGCATTAAGGGCACTGGTGAAGCTGCACTGATGGGCACTGGTAAGGCTGTGCTGATGGGTACTGGCGAGACTGCCCTGATGGGTACTGGCGAGACTGCCCAGATGGGCACTGCTGAGGCTGCATTGATGGGTACCGCTGAGGCTGCAATGATGGGCACTGGTAAGGCTGTGCTGATGGGCATCAGTGAGGCGGCGGCGATGGGCACCTTTGAGGTTGCGCTGATCGGCACTGGTGAGGCTGTGCTGATGGGTACCAATGAGGCTCCATTGATGGGCAATGGTAAGGCTGCATGATGGGCACTAATGAGGCTGCATTGACGCGCACTGGTGAAGCTGCACTGACGGGCACTGGTGAGGCTGTGCTGATGGGTACTGGCGAGACTGCCCTGATGGGCAATGGTGAGGCTGCACTGATGGGCACCACTGAGGCTGCATTGATGGGCACTGGTGAGGCTGCACTGATGGG
The DNA here is from genome assembly GCF_037356315.1 of Lithobates pipiens. NCBI lineage: Eukaryota > Metazoa > Chordata > Amphibia > Anura > Ranidae > Lithobates > Lithobates pipiens. The sequence continues at coordinate 48,476,944 of NW_027507791.1, read as the reverse complement.
AATCAGTGAGGCTACGCTGATGGGTACCAATAGAGGCTCCATTGATGGGCAACGGTAAGGCAGCATTGATGGGTACTGATGAGGCTGCATTGATGGGTACTGATGAGGCTACATTGAAGGGCAGTGATGAGACTACACTTGGTACCCACTTTTAATGTAGAGAGAGGAAGAGGTGGAGCCTAAAAGAGAAGGAGTGTGGTTTACAGGTGGCAGGGCGGGCCTTAAACTGAAAGGGGTGTGACCTTGACAAGAAGGGGTGGGTCATATTTAAATTAGCGCACAAAACCTAAATACTCCACTGCCTGCTGGGCCCCTACTACCACCTTGCGCAGTGTGGAAATGTTGGGGGGCTCATCGGTAGTAGGTGAACCTCTGGTGTATTCCAGTTAGAATGGTTAGCTGGTTGGGCAGTCTAATGCCCCGTACACACGCTCGGATTTTCCGACAACAAATGTTGGATGTGAGCTTGTTGGCTGAAAGTCCGACCGTGTGTATGCTCCAACGAACATTTGTTGGCGGACTTTTCCCCAACAAATGTTGACTAGCAGGTTCTCAAATGTTCCGCCAACAAAACGTTGTTGTCGGAATTTCCGATCGTGTGGACACAAGTCCGACACACAACAGTTCACACATGCTCGGAATCAAGCAGAAGGAGCCGCACTGGCTATTGAACTTCCTTTTTCTCAGCCCGCCGTACGTCTTGTACGTCACCACATTCCCAGGTTTGTAATTGTTGGCCAACATTTGTGTGACCGTGTGTATGCAAGACAAGTTGGAGCCAACAACCTTCGAACAAAATTCCACGGTTTTGTTGTCGGGAAGCCCGATCGTGTATACGGGGCATAAGAAGGTTGGGGACATATGGACTACACTGGTCAAGGGTCTTCACCAAACTGGTACCACACTGTTGGAAGCTCAAATTGTCTACAATGTCTTTGTATGCTGTAACCTATAATAAACAGTAACCTGGAAACACCTAAACTACTTCATTCGAAGGGTTGTCCACATTCCTTAGGTCATATATTGTACCTATAATATCACTTTTGGGGGATTGGACCTTCAGGTTTTTTTTTTTTTAACCAAAGATTTTTATTAGGTTTTGCATTAAACAAGTATACAGCATTTGACAAAGATATGTGTAACGTTGTTATACATATTGAAAGCAGTGTTCCACATACTTACATGAAAAAAAAAACAAAAAAAAACATAAACAATAGTATCCTATTAGAGCTACAATAGATTGATAACCACAGATGGCCCACTAGTAGGCCTAGCCTGTCACCCCAAACGGGTACACACTGTGAGCAGGCTTAGGGCTGGAGTAGGATTACTTGAGTATTAGTATCCTTTGACCTTACCGAGGGTCAAGGGCGGTGATACATGTAAGTACGTAGCTCATTTGTGTGCACATAATGGACGGCAAAACTTGTCCATACAGCATAGGGAAAACTGTAACCAGGGAACTTCAACACAAACAAAGATACCTAGTCCTCCTTAGGCACTACTCCTGGGTTAACATGAATGCTATTACCTCTATTCACACTTCAATTGGATGTTACGCATTTCAGGTTCAGGCAACTTAAAGTCAAGATACAATTCAACATGAATATCCATGAATTAGATCACAAATGTGGAGAGACATGTTTGGAAGAGTCCCAAGCCTCCCAGTATTTATGGAAACTCAGGATTGCCCCTTCTTTATAAGCCAACATCTTTTCCATAAGGTATATGTTGTTTACTCTGGTAACAACCTCCTCTAGAGAGGGGGGTATGGGGGTCTTCCAATGTCTTGTCAGCGAAATTCTGGCAGCAAAGAGGATATTAATCACTATTTTCCGCATTACTGGAGGGAAGTGTTCTATCGAAAGGCTAAGAAGAGCCAAACCTGGCTCTATCGTACAGTTAGGCTTTGTGATGTCTCTGATCAGGGATTCCACTTTTTTCCAATATGGGGCGATAATTTCACAACTCCATAAGATATGATAAAGATTCCCCATGTGCTGGCAGTTTCTCCAGCACATAGGGCCTATATCTGTATGCATTTTGTGGAGGCGTAACGGGGTGAGGTACCATCGGTGTAATATCTTCTGGGCATTGTCCCAGTGATCTATACACGCTGAGGATTTCCCATTATATTTTAGCGCCATATGCCACTGCGAAAGTGAGTAGTCCTTCTTCAATTCTCTTTCCCAGTGTAACATACAGGGCAGTTTAGTGTTTAGATACAGAGGGTTTGCTAGTCTATAGAAAAGTGAGATCCCCTTTCTACCATTAGAGCTCTTGTTTAGGAGGAAATCCCATAGTGCTTGTGGGATTTCAATCGGATTAGGAGTGCTGGTCACATTGAGGTGCTGAATTTGGTGTAGCTTATACCGGTCAGCTAGGTCTATGTGTTCGCCGAGGGGCGCAGTGTAATGATTGCCTGTTTGCTTCCATTTCTGTGTGGAGAAGTCGGGTATTAGGTATTGGTAGGTTGCTAATGGGATTTGTAGTCTGCTTAGTGGTACGTCAGTGACTTTACTTTGAGTCAGGCCCGACCATGCCCTAATTGAGGCTTGTATAGTAGGGTACTCAGGGACAATTGGTTTGTGGGGAATGCTAGCCGCCATAGCTAGAGCAGGGAGGTCATGCCCAGGGGTGACCGTACGTTCTATGTTTGACCACTTATTGTCGGATTGACAGGAGAACCAGTACTTCATTTGGTCCAATATGGCTGCGTGATAGTAATCCTGGGCGTTAGGGAGACCCATACCACCAAGGTATTTTGGCTTATAGAGTTTCGCTAAGGCTAGTCTAGGTTTTTTACCTGCCCATATGAATTTATTCAGATGTGTGGATAGGTGAGTAAAGAATTTGCACGGTATAGGGATTGATAACGTCCTGAAGTGGTACAGTAGTTTAGGCAGTACTTGCATTTGATAAGCCGCTATTCTGCCTACCCAGGAGAGGTGTAGTTTAGCTATTTGATTCATTTCTTCAGTCAGTTTATCTAACAAGGGAGGATAGTTGTGCAAGTATATATCAGAGGCAGAGGGGGAAAGTTGTACTCCCAAGTATGTGATCGAGGGAGGATTCCAGTTACACTGGAAGACACTTTTTAGTTTGGTTAGTGTACTTGATGTCAAGTGCAACCCTAGGGCATAGCATTTATTAGTATTAACCTTATAATAGGATACCCTCCCGAAGTTGTTAATCAGCTCTTGAATTTTAGTAAGGGACGTGACAGGGTCAGTAACTGTGAGGATGACGTCATCAGCAAAAAGTCCTATTTTATGGGTTTCTGCACCTATCCGAATACCTTTCACTTCCGTCGCTTCCCTGATACTTTCTGCTAGCGGTTCTATGACAAGTGAGAAAATTATGGGAGACAGTGGGCACCCTTGTCTTGTACCATTAGTCAGATTAAAGGGGTCTGAGAGAAGGCCTGAAGTATAGACACTTGCTGATGGGTGAGAGTACAGGGACATGATAGCTGTATGAATTTGGCCCGACAATCCAAATTTTTGAAGGGTTTTAGATAGATATGGCCAGTGTACCCTATCAAAGGCCTTTTCTGCATCTAAGGCTAAAAATACACTAGGAATTTTATTAATTTCAGAATATCGCAGGAGATCGATCATGCGTCTTGTTCCGTCAGGTGCTTGCCTACCCTTAACAAAGCCTACTTGATCTAAACCTAGCAGGGTAGGGGTAACATTCATCAATCTATTTGCCAGTATCTTAGCATATATTTTTAAATCGGAGTTCAAGAGTGATATCGGCCTAAAGTTCTGGGGGAGAGAGTTGTCTTTTCCTGGTTTAGGGATCGTGACTATGATAGCTTGTAGCATTTCTTTGGGAAAGGAGCCTGCGGATATGGCAGAATTGAAAACTGTCTCAAGTTTAGGTGTCAGGATAGTCGAAAATGCTTTATAGTATTCAGCTGAGAAGCCATCCGCCCCTGGGGACTTATGCATGGGCAACGACTTAATCACTGCGGTCACTTCCTCACAAGTGATGGGGGAGTTTAAAGCATTCAATGTAGGGATATCTATTTTAGGTAGTTTCAAAGTGCCAAGGAAACGATCAATTTCCGTGTCAGAGGGTTGGTGAGTGTCCTGGTCCTGGTTAAGGTTATACAAGGAGTGGTAGTAGTCTTTAAAGGTATTCCCTATGTCCTTAGGATTACGGAAAATCAAATGTGACTGATGGTGCTTGATGAAAGGTAGGTTAGCTTTAGTCTGTCGTTTTTTAAGTTGGGAGGCTAATAGTTTACCAGCCTTGTTACTTTGAGAGTAGTATGACAATTGCAGTCTTTTGAAGTACAGGTCATGGTCAGTTTTGATCTCCTGCCGTAGGTCTTCCCGACATTGATTGAGCTGTTGGAGTATGGCGGGGGAAGTGAGGGTCGGATTTTTATGCATTCCCTCTAATTCAATGATTTTATTTTGGAGCTGCGTTAAGCGGCGGGTTTTATTTTTGCGTTCCCTCGAGGCTATTTGTATGAGGACACCTCGGGTGAAGGCCTTGTGAGCGCACCATACCATTGCAGGAGAGGATTCTCCATTGTCATTTAAGTGGAAAAATTCTTTGACCTTCGCTGCCACTTCATCCCTAATAGCGGGGCGAGACAGTAGGAAGGTGTTGTTGCGCCAAAGTGGCCTACTATTAGTCTTGTTAAAGTCTACAATTTCCAGTGTTATAGGTGCGTGATCTGACCAAGTGATGCTATGAACCTCTGATTTAATCACATTTTGCAGCAAATGCATATCCGTGAGGAAATAATCAATCCTCGAATAGCTGTTATGTATTGCAGAGAAATACGTATAGTCCCTCTCCGTAGCCCTGGTGCAGCGCCAAGGATCAAAAAGCCTTTCTTCATGACAGAAGCTACCTAGACAGGGGCGCTGCCTGAGGGCCACAGAGGAGGAATCAAGATCAGCATTCAATACTATATTAAAATCACCACACAAAATCAGATTACCCTTTTGCATAGATTTCGCTTTGCGTACAACTTTGCGGACAAATCGTGCAGGTCTAACATTTGGAGCATATAAATTCACTAACGTATATATAGAGTGATTAATTTCAGCAATCAGAATAATATACCGACCATGAGGGTCAATATAATCTTGCAACAAAGAAAAGGTGACAGTGTCTCTTACAGCTATTAAAACCCCATTTTTTTTCTTCAAGTCATTGGCAGTAAAAACATGGGGGAATTTCCCATGTGTGCATCTAGGTGGATTAGCACTGGGGAAGTGAGTTTCTTGTATGCACAGGATGTCACAGTGCATATCCATAGCAGACTTCCAAAGTGATCTACGTTTGTAGGGGCTGTTGAGGCCTCTCACATTGTGAGACATAACTTTAATGTTCATTCATAAACAGTACAGCCGTTAGTTGCCATCCAATTATAAGTTGAAGAAGTAGAGCCCAAGAAGCGAGCATAACTCTCAGGAGGGTGTTACATGTCAGTGACATCAATAGTTGTGGTTGGAAAACCAGAAACCGGGAATTGGGCCTCCAATGGCCAACAGTGAACTTGGGGAGAATAGACATAGGAAAATCCAATGAACAGTGTGCAGGGTTCATCCTGCAAAATTTCCTGGGGGAAAGAAACGTAGAACAGTGGCCGTTCAGCGGGTGCTTAGTTGAACCTAAGCCCGAGTAATTAACTGCTGCAAATAAGGCACTTGGGCGATGACCAAATTGAGGGGCAATAGAGTAGTGTAGCCCGGAGACACAATAAAAAGGCACATTGGTATCAGGCTGGCACTTATCTGTTTCTTCTGTTGAGTCGATGATAACTTCTTCTGTCAGGAAGAGGGTCCGGGTCCGCCGCTTCTCCATTGGTAGGGAGGAGGCGCCATTTTCTGAGGAGCTCCATACCTTTCTCTATGGAAGCAATCACATGTGTTTCATTATGCATTTCCAAAACCAGCTTAGCTGGAAATCCCCATTTGTACAGAACCTTATGATTACGTAAAATCTTGGTGATGGGGACTAGGTTGTGCCTAGCCGCGAGTGTAGCTTGTGACAGATCAGCATATAGAGCGATCCCTGTAAAGGGGTCCGGGAGAGACGGGTGCTGTCTAGCAAAACGCATTAACTGATCTTTTACATGGAAGAAATGGATACGTGCAATCACATCTCTGGGGACCTGCTCGGATAGAAAAGAAGGCTTGGGCAGTCTGTGCGCTCGATCAATAATAAGATCAGCCGGCGCTAAGTCTGGTAAAGCAGTAATCATAAGCTTTTGGAGATAGGCAGTAAGATCAGCGGGTTTCACAGTCTCAGGGACTCCTCTGAATTTCACGTTGTTTCTGCGTGCCCTGTCCTCAATGTCCGCCATTTTGAGACGCATAGTTTTAATTTCACTCTCAACATCAAAGTGAGCATCAACCAGCTCATTGTGAGCTAATGTGAATTCCTCCATTTTGTTTTCCACATAAGCTACTCTCTCTTTAACTGCTGACAGTTCTGTGTTAGTGGAGCGTACAAACGAAGCCATGTCCTGTTGTAAGGCCCCTCTCAGCATCTGCAACATCTCTTTCATAGTGGTGTCCAGGATGGGCTGCCCTGATGTGGGGAAGGCATCTAGCTGCTGTGTAGCCAGGGATGATTCATCCATCTCCTCCCCTTCAGCTTCAGTGTCCCCCTGGGTGTCCCCCTTCTCTCCTAGCTTCCTTTTCTGTTTAGCTGGGCTTGTGAATGGTGAGGAGGGCAGTGGAGATTGTGAGGGATGGGACTCACCCTGTTCCGTTCGATCAGCATGGGCAGCGCGTCCCGAGGAGGCCGCCGCATTGTGTGCTGCACGGGCGCCATCTTGGGCCTCTTTGTCCGCCGCCGGCGGAAAGAAATCGGTCAGCCGACGGGGCCCCTCTCTCTCCTTTCGTTTAGCCATGCTGTTCGGCGTGTGCCTGAGGTATTCCTCTACCGGAGGATACCGAATGTGGGCCGAAAAGGTCGCTGTGGGCCGCTTAAATCGATCCGCTGATACGGAGCTCTCTCCTCACACCACCATGCGCTCCGGCTGCCGGCTCCGCCCCCCCTTCAGGTTTTTTTAATGACTGTGGGTAGCCATGGTCCTTTTAGAGCCATAAGCAGGTCATTTGAAGGCCTCATGCACACTGGACATTATAAAAAAAAAGCCAGTAACATTACCTGTAGAAAGATGTAGCTGTAGAATGTGGTTTTTAGCTTTCTTTAAACAAAATTATACTCCCACAAAAGCCTATGGGTCAAAAACGCTTGTAGCGCCGGTACTCCCAATGAGTACGCGCTATGTGTTCAAATTTAGTTTTGTGCCCAAAGCTGTAATGAGTTTTGGGACTAATTGCGCTAAATTGTACTTTGGCATCAGTTTGGCTGGGCTGTATAGAAGTTCTGCCTGGTCATAGGTGGGGTTGTACACCTGTGGGAGGCTATAGAACGCAGTCTGGTTGGACGCATTGGGTATCAATCCTTATCTCGGAACCAATCAGTGGGCACGTTTGTTTCACTGCGTAGTCTGGGATAGGGTACTTGTCAGGTCACCTTGAGGCCAGGTGACAGATGCACACCGTAGGGCTTAGGAGTGCACCGCAAGGTTGTGGACCCTACGGCTGACTGGTGCTGACAGAGGTCAAGGTGATAGGAAGGCAGGGCCGCCAGAACACCAAGATGAATCCCACCGGGGATAGAGCGTAAGATTCTCTGGGGCGCAGAGTCTAAGAGCCAGCAGGTGTTCACCATAGCCTCGAGTGGTGAGGATGGACTTGGCTGCAACTGGCTCCAGGTCGCAACCCCCAGGGTCCCCCAGCTCGCACCCACAGTAGGCAACAGGAGGATAGGGATGGTGAGGGACAAAGCCAAGGTCGGGGCCACAAGCAGACAGGAATAGTCGGGGACACGCCAAAAAGTCAGGATCACAGGTAAACAGGGATGGTCAAGGACACGCCAAAGTCGGTAACGGAATAACAGCAGAGCACACGGCAGGTAACAGGAAGCTAACGCACAAAGGTTGATCAGCAGGGCTGGCCTGCAGTGCACAGGTTAAATTAGAGCTCTCTGATAGGAACTAGGGTGGAGCCATGCCAGAGGATGGATTATAAAAGCAGTCAGGTGAGGGTCGGCTGGTCTCTAGAAATGAACACATGGAGACAGGTAAGCAGACTCTATTGCATAATCATGACAGTACTTAAGGTGCCGAAGTCACGTGGTTCTGGGTTCCGGTCCAGAAGTTGTTGCTGACTCCGTGGTCCTGGTCCTCCTGACCAGCCCCCGAGGGGCCCTCATGGCCTGGGGTGCGGATCCATCCATTTCCGAGCCTCAGAATTGGTTAGTTCGAGGCACAGTAACTGGAAGGAGGATTCTAAGGTGTTCCGGTGCCATCTCAGGTTTGGAGAGGCTCAGCAACTCTACACGCGACCAGGGGAGGACTCTTCAGTAGGAAAGCCACGCGCAAGGCTGGCTGCTCGGTAAGAGCCTGGAAGCTGAGCTGCCATGGACATTGATTGAATCCACAATTCTTAGCCCTTGTACACACAGTCGGAGATTACGACAACCAAATCCGTTGGATTTTGTCCGTCGGATTTTGTCCGACGGATTTTGTCCGAAACTGTTGTATACACACGGTCGGACGAAGTTGTCGGAAAATCTGATCGTTCAGAACGTGATGACGTTATTTTGTTACGATGGGACTACGTTCAGGCTAGTAGCCAATAGCTTTGATGTAGGAATTTGATCTGAGCATGCGTGGCACTTTGTCCGATCGGAATTCTCTACACATGATCGGAGTATGTCCGATCGGAGCATTTTGTCGGAAAATTTTACCAACAAGTTGGAAAACTTGGTCTGTCGGATACTCCCACGGAAACAGTCCGATGGAGACCACACACAGTCGGAATATCCGACAAAGCGGTCCGATCGGACACATTCCGTCCGAATCTCCGACCGTGTGTACAAGGGCTCACAGTATCGCCGGACTGGCTACAAGATTCTGGTATAGTAAGAAAAGTTCCTACTTCTACCCTTCCAGTTGTAACTAAGTTTCCAACCAAGTCTGTGTGAGAGACTTTGAAAAGCTAGAATTATCTGTTGGCTGCTAAACCCAAAACTTAAGGATTTATCCAACAGTTAAAGGATCCAGTTGCGAGCGGCTGTCCCCCGGATTGTGTACATAGAGAGAGACTTTTATTTGAAGTCAGCAGTTCCAAGCACCTGAGCTAAACTCTACCCTGATACCCTCTATTCCCAACTTAGAGAATGAGTTTGTTCAATCGTTTTATGCAAAATAAAAATCCTAACAAGGAATTCAAGTGTCGGTCTCTGCAGTTACTGGGTCATCAACCCTGGGAACCCCTAGACAAGAACAACGAGTGCGAGCTGGAGGAGGTAATCAGTAAGCCCAGAAAAATTCAGCAGCTCCTTCAGGGGGTTAGTGCTACACACTGATAAACGCCAAATAGCTGTGTTTTTCATTGTTTTTTGGCGTTTTTAGACCTCGTGCACTCTGGCCTTTTTTACAGCTGCTGTTTTTGGCTACAGACGTTTTTTTTTTCCCGCAGTCAATAAACTCCCCAGCATGTTATCCTATGTTTCCATGCACACATTGCTGTTATCAGCAGTTTTTGGCGAGGGGGGGGGGGGGAGAACTAGGGGGAACCCCAGAACTAGTGGGTTTTGAGAGGAGTTTTTCAACTGTAAAAACTCTCCCATTCTGAAAAAAGCTGAAAACAGCTTAAAAACGCAAAAAAAAAACCGTAAAAACTCTCCCATTCTGAAAAAAGCTGGAAACAGCTTAAAAACGCAAAAAACAAACAAAAAAAACACAGAAAAAGCACGGCTATCCAGCGTTTATCAGCATTCTTGAGCCATAAGCTTTAATGGGAGTATAGTTTTGCTAAAAAAACGCTAAAAAACGCTACTTCAAAAACGCTGAAAAACGAACTCTACAGCTCAAGCTATCTACAGCTAAAGTTACTGTTTTTTTTATAATGTCCAATGTGCATGAGACCTTAGGGCCTCATGCACACTAGACGTTATAATAACGTATGAAACCAAAAAACAGCAGCTGTAAAAACGGGCAAAAATGTCCAGTGTGCATGAGGCCTAATGCCGCGTACACAAGAGCGGATTTTCCGTCGGAAAAAACTTGGATGGTTTTTCCGACGGAATTCCGCTCAAGCTTGGCTTGCATACACACGGTCACACAAAAGTTTTCTGAACCTTCAACCGCCAAGAACACGGTGACGTAAAACACTACGACGAGCCGAGAAAATTAAGTTCAAGGCTTCCGAGCATGCGTCGAATTGTTTCCGAGCATGTGTCGGAATTTTGCACTTCGGAATTGCCTACAGAAGGACTGCATTTCCAATAGAAACTTTTCCCGTCGGAAAAATAGAGAACATGCTCTCAATCTTTTGCTGGAGGAAATGCCACCAGCAGAAGTCCGATGGGGCCTACACACAGTCGCATTTTCCGACCAAAAGCTCTCATCGGTCTTTTGCTAGTGGCATTTCCAATCGTGTGTACGTGGCATTAGGGTTGCATTTCTTCTGACCACCAATGTAAGGGGCTTTTTCCCCAATGACCACTGGTGAATTTTATTTAGTAAGGGTTCCCTGAGACATGAAAGTTATTTAATGGATTAATCTGGGATAAAAAGGTTGAGATAGGCTGGAGTAGAGGTTCTTGTCTCTTGCCCACATGGACGGCCAATGTCAGCAAACCAGCAGAGACACATTGAATATTGGATAGAGCACCAACGTTGTTATACTTACCATTTTCAGACAGCAATAAGCAATAGCTGAGGCAACATCAAGCCACTAATCTCAGAAATCACTTGCCTAGGTCCTGGCATGGTAAATCTTGATGGAGGAATGTCCAATAGTTTCAGCTAGGAAAAGTATGGATGTGGGTTAGGTGCAGCGTGTACGGTGGGCAGAAAACACACAGAGTCTGATTTTGGCAGTAACGGTGCATCGTAGAACGGTTCTATAAGAACAACAGGCTCAGTGAAGAGCACAGTTGACCGGAGCCGCTTACAACTGAGACAGAGGTAGACCCAGGAGATCCAGAATGGAAGATGCCAATAGCGTCTGCCACCAAAGAGCGGAATGCGGCATGGCCTGGCCAATCCACACCCAAAAGGGAAAACATCCTAGAAGGTAGATGTAGTCCCGCCTCTGTCCCTACTCCTCTGGAACCTGCCCCTATCTCTAGTACTGTCCTTGACAGACAGGGTTACATAGTTACATGGTAGGTGTGGTTGAAAAAAGACAAAAGTCTATCAAGTCCAACCTATGTGTGTGATTATATGTCAGGATTACATTGTATATCCCTGTATGTTGTGGCCGTTCAGGTGCTTATCTAATAGTTTTTTGAAACTATCGATGCCCCCTGCTGAGACCACAGCCTGTGGAAGGGAATTCCACACCCTTGCCGCTCTTACAGCAAAGAACCCTCTACGTAGTTTAAGGTTAAAGCTCTTTTCTTTCTAATTTCAATGAGTGGCCACGAGTCTTGTTAAACTCCCTTCCGCAAAAATGTTTTATCCCTATTGTGGGGTCACCAGTACAGTATTTATTTAACTGAAATCACATCCCCTCTCAAGCGTCTCTTCTCCAGAGAGAATAAGTTCAGTGCTCACAACCTTTCCTCATAACTAATATTCTCCAGAACCTTTATTAGCTTTGTTGCCCTTCTTTGTACTCGCTCCATTTCTAGTACATCCTTCATGAGGACTGGTGCCCAGAACTGGACAGCATACTCCAGGTGCGGCCGGACCAGAGTCTTGTAGAGCGGGAGAATTATCGTTTTATCTCTGGAGTTGATCCCCTTTTTAATGGCAATATTCTGTTTGCTTTGTTAGCAGCAGCTTGGCATTGCTGAGCCTATCATCTACTAGGACTCCCAGGTCCTTTTCCATCCTAGATTCCCCCAGTGTATAGATTGCATTCATATTTTTGCCACCCAAATGCATTATTTTACATTTTTCTACGTTAAACCTCATTTGCCATGTAGTTGCCCACCCTATTAATTTGTTCAGATCTTTTTGCAAGGTTTCCACATCCTGCGGAGAAGCTATTGCCCTGCTTAGCTTAGTATCGTCTGCAAATACAGAGATTGAACTGTTTACCCCATCCCCATCCTCCAGGTCATTAATGAACAAATTAAACAGGATTGGTCCCAGCACAGAACCCTGGGGGACCCCACTACCCACCCCTGACCATTTAGAGTACTCCCCATTTATCACCACCCTCTGAACTCTCCCTTGTAACCAGTTTTCAATCCATGTACTCACCCTATGGTCCATGTCAACGGACCTTATTTTGTACAGTAAATGTTTATGGGGAACCGTGTTAAATGCTTTTGCAAAATCCAGATTCCCCCCACATCTACGGGCCTTCCTTTATCTAGATGGCAACTCATTTCCTCATAGAAGGTTAATAGATTGTTTTGGCAAGAATCATTCTTCATGAATCCATGCTGATTACTGCTAATAATAGGGTCCCCTTCCCTATGTTAGCCACTCCCAAAAAAGTGTGCCAAGCCTGGGAGACGGAGTCTTAAATAGACTCAGCTTGACCCAAGATGGCCACCAGAATCACATGGGGTGCCAGCATCCAATCACATAGGTGCCTCCCTGTGATCGAGGGAATCATAGAGGAACCAAGTTCCTCTCAACTTCCTCCTCCACCTGCATTGCCGCTGTGGTCGAGCGCCACCTGTAGTGGAGAATACAGACTGCACCTGCCTAAATGGATCTACAGGGGTTACATTGGTGTCAGTGATAGTTTTGAAGATAGGTTATGGTTTTAGGGGTTTAGGGAGTTCTGTGTTAGGTTAACATCTGGGGTTCAGTTTAAGTGTTAAGACATCATTCAGGTTGGGTCAAGAATTAAAGTGATTGCCGAGCTACACTCCTCAGCAGCACATACCTCACTTTCACTCCTCAGCTGGTCCAATCGGCCAGGAAATGATGAGAAATCTCTCCAAATGGGAAACAAGCACAGATAAAAATACATTTCTAGTACGGTAAGCAAGGGTTTTTTCTTCTGATATTTTTTTTTATTGTTGCCCATGCCTTCCTGGATGTTTTGGGGAAGGGTTAGACCCTCTGTCAGGCTTATATTTCTGTCCGTGTCTGATTGAGGGGAGGGGATTTACCCTCTTTGATCAAAAAAGCCCAAATTTTAGCTGTCAACAGAACCAAAGGTGAAAGTTTCCAATAGGAATAACTGCTCTGAAGACCACTGTCTAAAAGGGGAATTCCTCCAACTTTGGAGAGATTTCCTCTTATATCCAATGGTGCCCCCAGGACAGGAAGTTTGGGGAAATCTCCCCCATTTTAGACACAGTTGGCAAGAAAAAATATTTAAGATTGGTTTTCACCATAACCTACTCCATCTAAAAACCAAAAGTGTTGGACTGGGAGAGGTTCAGAAATGTTAAGCGACAAGATTAGGCGTTACAAAGCCAAGAAAATGGATGGCTAAGAAATGTACATAAATGCATCCACCAAAATGGATTGATGTTGAACTTAGTCTTTATGGATCTGTTCCTGACTAATTTTAAATTTATTTTAATGCTGGCCGCTTGCAGCTTGCTGGCCTTTGCCCAGACCCTCCAGCCCAGACCTTTTACCCAGACCTTGCTGCCCCCAGCCCATACCCTCTGCTCCAGCCTAGACCCTTCACCCAGACCTTGCTGCCCCCAGCCCATACCCTCTGCTCCAGCCTAGACCCTTCACCCAGACTTTGCTGCCCCCAGCCCATGCCCTCTGCTCCAGCCTAGACCCTTCACCCAGACTTTGCTGCCCCCAGCCCATACCCTCTGCTCCAGCCTAGACCCTTCACCCAGACCTTGCTGCCCCCAGCCCATACCCTCTGCTCCAGCCTAGACCCTTTACCCAGACCTTGCTGCCCTTGCCCAAACCTAGACCCTAGACTCAGACCCTTTGATCGGACCCTCTATTCTAGACCAGACCCTTCACCCAGACCTAGCTGCCCCTGCCCAAACCTAGACCAAGGCCCAGACCCTTTGATCGGACCCTCTATTCTAGACCAGACCCTTCACCCAGACCTAGCTGCCCCTGCCCAAACCTAGACCAAGACCCAGACCCTTTGATAGGACCTTCTATTCTAGACCAGACCCTTCACCCAGACCTAGCTGCCCCTGCCCAAACCTAGACCAAGACCCTTTGCTCAGAACCTCTACCTCATGGTAACTCAAAGTATATCACATACTAGAAGCCCCAGACTACTTTACCACCCTGGGGACAAACAAGACGCAAAATAAACCTTCAGCTATCTCCTATACAGATACTAGATCGTTTTCCCCCCACCCTGATGGCAAGACTAATACAGTAATCCTATCAAAGGGTCTGTCGACATTGTTGGGCAAAAATAAAAAATAAACAGCACCCTTCCTGCTCAGGGGGCCCTTCCTGTGCACCTTTGTGTTAGGACAGAGAGGAGGTCGTCAAAGAACATGGTTGCCAATCTCTGTCCCCCCTAGTAGGCCTACAGTCAAAGGAATTAAAACAAACTTTACTCGTCAATGGACAGAAAGGCCATTCATGTTGTGTTGTGTAAGCCTGTGTCCTCTTTTATTTGAAGTCCTTTCTTCATTCAGATCCCGTGTGGCTTTTAAAAGGTGTCCCTATTCCCCAGTACAAGCTAGAAGGTCACAGAACTGAGAGGAAGGTCACCCGGATGAATAGGCCTCCGTCCATTGTCCGCTGCCCTGAGAAGTTGTCCCCTTTCACTGACATGATAAAATAATATGGAAACGCCTTCCCTATAGTCCCCCAGGGACAGTATGAAGAGAGTTTTCTTTACCCCCCTGGTGACACAGATTAACAAGTCTTTAAAACTTACACACACAAGGCCGGTAAATAGGAAGAGGATGGTAGGTGCATAATTGCAGTTTATTAGTAAGACCTGATTAAGTGTAATGATCGTTCGACAAGCAATAAAACAGGGGACTGACAGCTGAATTTTGGTTTGTAATAATAACAGCTTGTTAAAAATTAGAAATAAAATCTATGTTTGTAATATTTATATAATAATTATAGTTCTATTATACTATTATTTTATTGTTGTTTTATTATTATTATTATTATTATGATTATTAAAAATAATAAAATTATTATTATTATTTTACAAATTATTAATATATTATTCATAATATTTTTTTTAAATATTTCTTATAACTTACTATCATATATTATTTATACAATAATACATAATTAACTAATTAAATAAAAAATTGTGACAATGTACCAGTATAAACTTTTTATTGTATTTTTTATTATTATATCTTTTTATATTCTTCATTAAGAGAAGGTTCTTTCATGCAGTTTAAAAAAAAAAATTAAACATTGAAAACCATTGAAAGATCTACGTTGAATGCCATAGCTGCTGTTCCTTTGAAAATCCAGGATGTGGAGCTCTGCTCATTCTACCAAAATAAATGAAGGCCTTGTTTAAATTAGCCGAAAAGGTTCACGTAGACATTCCTCTTACAAAGTTGTTTTGTGATTATCTAAAGGCAGGACTGAGAATGAAGAACATCCAATAGCTCCTGAATTTCTCATCAATTTAGTGAGTAGGCTTCTGCAAGCAAATTTAATCTTTAAATTTTTTAGGTAATACTCCTATTTAACCCAAAATATTAAGGATATTGTCCATTGAAGAAACATAGAAGAGTAACAGCAGAAAAGAGACCAAGTGGTCCATCAAGCCTGCCTCAATTTTTTTATTTATTTTTTCCTTTTTAATCTGAGTATTGATCTACATTTGTCCCAATAGTGTTTGAGTGCACTTGCTTTTGAGTGAATACCTCTGCTGGAAGTCCAAGCATTAACTACTCTTTCGGTAAAAAAAAAAAAAACTACTTCTATCCCATTATGGGTTCCATTACGATATTATCCATGCATGAAGAAAACATCTTCTGTCCCCATTGTGGGTTCATTGATGATATTTTCCATGCATATAAAAAAACGACTTCCCATTATGTGTTCTTTGATTACCTCCCACATCTCTAGGTCAGATCTGATAAAGAAGAGCTGAAAAGACATCATTGGCTCTGTAGGTAAAACACACTTCCTAAATACAACTAAAATGTTTCGAATTGTTTTGGCAGACCCCCTCCTCTATGTCATTTTTGGTTACGTGTAGTGATCTAGCCAACAAATTTAAAGGAAAATCGAACTGATGTGTGGCCAGTTTGGGTTTTCCTCTATTTTTTTTAGTTCAAGAAGCTCCTCCTTTGCGGGTTTGCCATCAGCAACCACTGTCCAAAGTTGTGTTTGCTGAGTTAATTTGGTCTTCAAAAACAACTCTTCAATTTTTTTTCTAAGCTCCGAAGGTGTGCAGTGCACACACTCAAAACTGACACCAAGCGTAAAAGTGAGCAGACAAAAAGTAAAGCACCCAAAAACATGCACGGAGTGTACACATGGTACTTCTACAAAGAAAAAAAAAGCCCTGGCTTTGATTTGCCAAGGTGCGAGATTCCTGTTGGCAAGTGGAGTACCGTGGTCCACCCGGTCGAAACCAGGCAGACCTAATTCTTCCAGGGAACTTCCAAAGCAAGGTTCACCCAAGTACTTGATGGAGTTCCCCCAAAGAGAGACCCCATGGAAGGGGAAGAACCTAACCATAAGGCCACATGCCCTCTTCCCCAAGACTTTCAGGGCAAGTCCAAGGACCTACACCCTACTAATCAGACTCCAAAGAGAAAGGACCCTGGTCCTTATCCTTCGGGGTGTGAGACTCTTGGGATATTTATAGTCCATCAAGTTGAAACCAGGCAAACCCCATTCTTTAAGGGAACTTCCAAAACAAGATTCACCCACATACTTGGTGGTGTTCCCCTAAAGGGAGATCCAGTGGGATGTGGAGAACCTGACCATAAGCCCACATGACCTCCCCCTAGGCTTTCAGTGCAAATCTGAGGACTTACACCCTACTAATCTGGCTCCAAAGAGAAAGGACCCTGGTCCTGATCCCCAGGGTTCGAGACTCCTGATGGGGACTGGGGTACTCATGGTCCACCAAGTTTAAACCAGGCGGACCCCATTCTTCAGGAGAACTTCCAAAGCAAGGTTCACCCAAGTACTTCGGTTCCCCCAATGGGAGACCC
Organism: Lithobates pipiens; assembly: GCF_037356315.1. Lineage (NCBI taxonomy): Eukaryota > Metazoa > Chordata > Amphibia > Anura > Ranidae > Lithobates > Lithobates pipiens. The sequence goes on along the minus strand of NW_027507791.1, from coordinate 48,459,829 downwards.
CCATGGCAGGGGAAAAACCTTATCATAAGGCCACATTCCCTCCTCCACAAGACTTTATGGGCAAGTCCGAGGACCTACACCCTACTATAAGGGGTCAAAAAAGAAAGGATCTCCAGGCTGCGAAACTCCTGATGGGGACTGGGGTACTCATGGTCCACCAAGTTGGAACCAGGCAAACCCCATTCTTCAAGGGAACTTCCAAAGCAAGGTTCACACAAGTACTTGGTGGGGTTCCCTTAAAGGGAGACCTTGTGGGGGGCGGAGAACTTGGCCATAAGTCCACATGACCTCCTCCCCCCAGACTTTCAGGGCAAGGCCAAAGACCTACACCCTACTAATTTCGGAGTGAGTAAAAAGCCATGGGCAGTACAAAAGGTATTCTGTACGTTTTAATTAAATTCCTTTGTTAGAGTTGAGACTCGAACTGTAACTATAACATGGATAAAGTGGGGGAGGTTAAGAACTTTGCCCCCTATAAGGGAGACTTGTCCTTACTTCCTGTGTAGTCAATGAGAGAGGAAAAGGAAAATAAACTGACTTTCTAACTTTTAAATTCATACAGCCATCGACTAAGAACAGTTGGCCATAGCAGCCAATCAGAAATGACTTTACTGAATGCAGGCATGTATAAGAATTAGGATGACTCGCTGCTGTTGGTCGTTCCCTTAGTGCTTTTTTTTTTTTTAACTCATCAGGCCTTTATATTGTCCACACTCTGCAAGTCAATAATAATATTATTACTAAACATAAAACACACATACACACAAATACACATAAATACATATAAATAAAACAAAAATAATTCATTGTGATATATATATTTTAATTTAATTTAATTTTTTTACAATTTGCATAGTTTTGTAGCTTAAAACATATTACAAATAATTTTAACAAAATGATCAAGTACATGCAAATCAGTATTTATTATTGCAATATTAATTTCCAATTGGCTGTAAAAAAAAATATGTATTTATCAAACCGATCATATTGAACCTAAAACCAATTTATCGCTCATCCTTACAACAAAAAAATGCACATAAAGTTCCAAATTACACGTAAAGTACACTCCGGGGCAACTTGTCTCTGAGAAGGTCTTCTGTATTAGCTTTAGCGGACAACTTTATCCGTCATCCTTGTATATGTTCACCTCTGAAAGAAAACTGATAAACAATTCCAAAAGAAAAAAAAAAAAGATTTTTTTTTTTTTCTAAAATTAGCTGTTCAAAAATAGTGTATTTTAAATATTAGCAAAAGCATTTTAAAAAAAAGCTGACTTTCATATCAATATTTTTATTTTTATTTTTTTCCGCCTAAAACAACTCACCAGTTTTAATGCCTGCATGTTGCCGTTCCTAAATCCCTTTATAGGTCACATAATCCCCACCAACAGCCATAAAAGTGAGCCACAGTTTCCACAATGAAAGACCGTGGACCCCTCGTCTCCGTCTGATCCTGGGCTGTGTATTTAGGAAATTGATATCTCAGCACCACGTCTTTGTTATACGTATGTCATTTTGGGATGTTTGGTGTTCCCCCCCACCCCCTTCTTTATTCCAGACATTTCCAGGAATTGTAAACTAATATCCATAAAAAAAAAAATCTTTTTTTTTTTCAGAATAACACTGAAGAAAATAAATTCATATGGTACCATCAAAGTGAAAAAATATGTAACAATAAAAATATAATATTTATACATTTGGGTAAATAATTGTGTACACTACAAATTTTGTTCTAAAACAGAATTAAACAAAAAAAAAGAACAAAATTTAAAGGGTATTATATATGTCTTTTAATTTTTTAATTTTAATTTTTATTTTGGATCAACCGTGGATTGATTGTTTTTTTTTTTATTTGTTTGTTTTTAATTTGTTTGACGTGTTTTTGTTTTTTGCTGGTAAGTTACATACATTAAAATACATCTGTATTTGTGTTTTATTAATTATCAATCCTTATTAAGAGCACTTACAACTTTCTAATGCAATATTATTTTTTGAATTACTCCTATAAAGAAATGCATGGGCATGGAGCAGCTCTCAAAGTAGATACAACCACCCACAAGCCAGTCAATTGCATAGATTGTTGCTACCGTGTACTACAATAATCACACTGGACATGGCAATTTCCAAACAAATTATCCAACATTTGCAGGAGCGGAGCAGTTCGGAGCTGTGGTTCTACTTCCCCTGCAAAGGTGTCAAAAGGCATCCAAAACTGTAGACTTTCCACTGCTGACTAATCATCAATTATACCAAGAATGTACAAACTAAAAGGAAATTCTGCGGCATTCCCAGCCTGATCTACAACACTCTGCTCTTGCTTACAACGCTTTTTTTCTCATTTTAAACCAAGATTTTTTTTATTTTTCATTTAAAATAAATATTTTAAATGAACCTTTTTTAAAAACCTACGGTATTAATGCATTATTTTATTTTTTATTTTTAAGGATTGCAGATAATGGTAAGTTTCGAAGGTCGAGCTTCAAAGGTCAGTTCATTTTTGTGGGGCACAAGCAGGATTTTAAGTCATAGTGTAATTCACGTAAGAGAGTAGATTTAAAAAAAAAAACTTTTTCTTCTTCTTTTTTACATTTTTGAAAGATATAGCACTATATCTATCTATCTATCTATCTATCTATCTATCTATCTATCTATCTATCTATCTATCTATCTATCTATCTATCAAACTATCTCTCTACACTTCAGTCACTCTATCACTCAAAAGGAAAATACAAGAGTGTCTTCCATCCCTAGATGTGTAATTCAAGGCATGCAAAAACAGCCATATTATATTGACCTTTTTTTTGTGCTTTTTAAATTTATTTATTATTATTATTATTATATTTTTTTATTTGTTATGTATTTATTATTATCATTATTATTATTATTATTATTATTATTATTATTATTTTATTTGTTATGTATTTATTATTATTATTATTATTATTTTTTTGCTTTTTATTTATTTATTTAATTTTGCTTTCTTGCTCAGACTCCTTTATTTACAATAGAGCTTATTTCTGTAAAATAATCCTGAAAATCACACCTACAGTGACATTATCCAGAATTATTTCAGTTCTCTAACCCTATTTTCATGGCAAGTTTTCCATTTTTTTTTTTTTTTTTTTAATCCTGCAGACATCTGTGAATAAACTGAGGGGAAGAAAAGGTGACAAACTTTCTACCATCTAAAAATCGAGAAACCATGGGGTTGATGCCCTGGTGTTTTTTTTTTTTTATTATTATTAATGTGAGTAGCCTTTCTCTTGTACCTAATCTTTTTTTTATTTATTTATTTATTTTTGTTTAACCTGTTTGATATTCCCATAAAATTACGTAATCATCTTAACACAGCTGAAGTGGTATGTACTCGGAACTCAGATTAGGAATTTTTTTATTTAGTTTTTAAGTTTTTAAATTTTTACACCTCTATTGGATGTTAGGAGTAAAGCGCCTTCAGAACTTACAGCTGGTAGAAAACGCCCTTTTAGGTGTATTATTATTATTTATTTATTTTTGTTGTCTTAAAAATAAAATGCAAACGGAAAAAGATTAATGGCGACAAAAAATCTTTTTTGTTTTAACTTTTGACTTTTTTTTTTTTTTAAAAGAGAGAATTGTAATAAAGGAACTAAATAGGAAGGAAGGAAGGAAGAGAAAGAAAGAAAGAAAGAAAGAATGAAAGAAAGAAAGAGAGAAAGAGAGAAAGAAAGAAAGAAAGAAAGAAAGAAAGAAAGAAAGAAAGAAAGAAAGAAAGAAAGAAAGAAAGAAAGAAAGAAAGAGAGAGAGAGAGAGAGAGAGAGAAGAAAGAAAGAAAGAAAGAAAGAAAGAAAGAAAGAAAGAAAGAAAGAAAGAAAGAAAGAATGGAAGGAAGGAAGGAAGGGGGGATTGTGAAAGATAAAGAGAAAGAAAAAAGATAAAGAGAAAGAGAGAAGAGAGGGAGATAGAATGCAAGAGGGAGTGTGAGAAAGAGAAAGAAAGAGAGAAGAGAAGAGGAGATAGAAAGGAAATAGGAGCATGGGGAAAATAGAGAGAAAGAAAGGAGGGAAAGAGATAAAGAAAAAGAGAGAAAAACGAGATATAAAATAATAAATAATAAATAAAGATTAAAGACATTTTTGAAAATCTTGACATCTTCTGGACCTCCTAAGATTGACTCTCTCTATTGGACGTTATATGATGAGGGAGAATGGGAAAGATAAAGAGTAAGGAATAAAGAGAGAGGATAAAGAGAAAAAAACGAGAGAGAGAAAGAAAAAGAGAGAGGAGAGGGAGATAGAATGAAAGGGGGAATGTGGGAACGATAGAGAGAAAGAAAGGAGGGATGGAGAGAAACTTTGATGAATAGAGACATTTTTTAAATCTTGACACCTTCTAGACCTTATATGATTCACTCTCTTTGAGATGTGGAGAAAGAGAGAGAGAAGGAAAGAAAGGAAAGACGGACGGAAGGAAGGAAGGAGGGAAGGAAGGAAGGTGAGAGTGGGAAACAGAAAGAAAGAACCAAGAGAGAGAAAGAAAAAGAGAGAAGGGGGAGATAGAATGCAAGAGGGAGCGTGGGAAAGATAGAGTGAAAGAAAGGAGCGGTGGAGTGAAATAGAAAGAGTGAAACGTTAATGACTAGAGACATGTGAAGAAAGAAAAAGAGAAAGAAAGAAAGAAAGAAAGAAAGAAAGAAAGAAAGAAAGAAAGAAAGAAAGAAAGAAAGGAGAGATGGAGAGAAACTTTAATGACTAGAGACATTAAATCTTGACACCTTCTAGACCTTATATGATTGACTCTCTATGAGATGTGGAGAAAGAAAGAAAGAAAAAGAAAGAAGGAGAGTAGGAAAGGTAAAGAGAAGAGAATGAAGAGGGAGGATAAAGCAAAAGAAACAAGAGAGAGAGAGAGAGAGAAAGTAAAAGAGAGAAAAGAGGGAGAAAGATTGAAAGGGGAAGCGTGGGAAAGATAGAGAGAAAGAAAGGAAGGATGGAGAGAAATAGAAAGAGAAAAACTTTAATGACTAGAGACATTTTATACATTTTGACACCTTCATATTGATCTTATATAATTGATTCTCTATGAGATGTGGAGAAAGAAAGAAAGAAAGAAGGGAAGGAAGAAAGAAAGAAAGAAAGAAAGAAAGAAAGAATGAAAGAAAGGAAGAAAGAAAGAAAGAAAAAGAAAGAAAGAAAGAAGGGAAGGAAGAAAGAAAGAAAGAAGGGAAGGAAGAAAGAAAGAAAGAAAGAAAGAAGGGAAGAAAGAAAGAAAGAAAAAGAAATAAAGGAAGAAAGAAAGAAAGAAAGAAAGAAGGAAAGGAAGAAATGAAGGAAGGAAGGAAGGGGGAGAGTGGAAAAGAGAAAGAAAAAGAAACAAGAGAAATAAAAAGAGAGAAGAGAGGGAGATAGAATGCATGAGGGAGTGTGGGAAAGATAGAGAGATAGAAAGGAGGGATGGAGAGAAAGAGAGACACCTTCTGGACCATATATGATCGACTCTCTTTGAGATGTAGAGAAAGCTAGAAAGAAATAAAGAAAGAAACTTGGCGAAAGATAGAAAGAACGAAAGAAAGAAAAAGAGTGGGAAAGAGAAAGGGATAAAGAGGGAGGATAAAGAGAAATAAACTATAATTGACTCTCTGTGAGATGTGGAGAAAGAAAGAAAGGAAGGAAGAAAGGAAGGGGGAGAGTGGGAAAGAGAAAAAGAAACGAGAGAGAGAGAGAGAGGAGAGAGAAAGAAAAAGAGAGAAGAGAGGGAGATAGAATGCACAAGGGAGAGTGGGAAAGATAGAGAGATAGAAAGGAGGGGATGGAGAGAAATAGAACGAGAATTTTTTTTTAAAATCTTGACACCTTCTGGACCTTCTGACTCTCTATGGGATGAGGAGAAAGAAAGAAAGGAAGGAAGGAAGATAGGAAAGAAAGGAAGGAAGGAACTAAGGAAGGAAGGAAGGAACTAAGGAAGGAAGGAGGAACTAAGGAAGGAAGGAAGGGAGGAATTGGGAAAGATAAAGATAAAGAAACAAGAGAGAGAAAGAGAGAAGAGAGGGAGATAAAATGCAGGAGGGAGCGTGGGAGAGAGAAAGAAAGGAGGGATGTAGAGAAATAAAAAGAGAGAAACATTAATGACTAGAGACATTTTTAAGAACTGACACCTCCTGGATCATATATCATCGACTCTCTATGAGATGTGGAGAAAGAAAGAAAGAAAGAAAGAGGGAAAGTGGGAAAGATAAAGAGAAATGAATAAAGAGGGAAGGTAAAGAGAAAGAAATGAGAGAAAGAAAAAGAGAGAAGAGAGGGAGATAGAATGAAAGGGGGAGTGTGGGAAAGATAGAGAGAAAGAAAGGAGGGATGGAGAGAAATAGAAAGAGAGAAACGGGATGAGGAGAAAGAAAGGAAGGAAAGAAAGAAAGAAAGAAAGAAAGAAAGAAAGAAAGAAAGAAAGAAAAAAAAGAAAGAAGACCAAAGACATTTTTCAAACCTCAACACCTTCTGGAATGTGGAATGGAACGAAAAGAAAAAAAAGAAAGAAAAAAAAAGAACACAATATATTCACAACAGATAAATGTGTCTAAGGTAACACTTTTTCAAACTCTAAACTGGAATATATTTGCATTGCTATTATTTCTGAACATATATTGTAATCGGGTTATATATTTCTTCTCTGCCTATCACACAATGACACAACTAATGTACATCATACAAGTGGAAACATAATGGATGACCTTCAAATATTCCTTTACAAGGAAAAGTGACGATTGTCATGCGAAGGACTTATTATAAGAAGCAATAGGTATGCACATAGACGTATTATAATATTATTCTCTTAAGGATTATATTGCAGATCATTAAATTAACAGTTAAGTAAAATTCCAAGTTAAATTAGTTACATTAATTGCTACTTATTTTTATTTTGTAACTGCAACACTTTTAAAGGATACACTTCTTTGTGTGGGATCAATCCTGAGGTTTATAATATTATCATTATTATTATTTTTTTTATAAAAACTATTTATAAAAATTTCATAAAAATGTATTATTTATAATTTTTTTAAATAAAAATTATTATTTTTTATAGTGATTTGTAGAAGTAATACTCAATAGGTGCTATAATATTTTAAATAGAATAATCTACGTGTCCTCTGTGTTGTTGGGTATAATTTGCTAAAGGAGATAAAGGGCACGTTGGTCCTTACATCTTTTTTTTTTTTTTTTTTTTTTTTTTGCGTCAAAGACCCAAGTGTCTATTTTTCCTTAAATTTCCCTAAACCCGATTGGGTCTTTCAAGTGAACACAGGTTGGAAAAGGGGGAGTGGTTACTTAAGGTGCTCCAGCAGAGCCTGAACCACCCAATCAGGTTAAAGAGAATAAAGAAAATACAATTACTAGACTTTTTTTTTTAATGCTGCGCACAACCACAGAACATGTCCTGGGTCCCTTGCTTTGAAATTGTGTCGTAAATCTGCATTTGAATATATTAAAAAAAAAAGGGGTAAAATTACTAGAAATAATTTTTTTTTCGCTCTGTGGTCATGATATTACATATTGTAAACTATTACTTATTACTGTTGCTTATTATTTATTATTAAGTGTATTAAACTTACTTTTTATTACGTGTATGAAACATACTTATTATTAAGTGTAATAAATTTGCATATATTAAATGTATTAAACTTACTTAATATTAAGGGGATTAAATGCTTTTAAAATTTCAGTATTATTGTATTTATTTAAATAGCATTCTAGAACAAGAATTAATTTATTATTAATTATTATTAATTTATTTATTGCTTTATTCTACACTATAATATTTGGGTTGCAAAATATTAATTTTAATTCATTCTTTTTGGCAGAACCAGTCTTATAAATAAGTATACCAATACAAAAAGGCACATATAGAAGGTGCAAACAGAATCTCTTGTTTATAAATCTGAAAAAATCAATGCATTAAATAAAACAGAGGTCACCTTGATTGCATTATGTTATAGAGGTGTTAATAGTATATTGACTTACTTTTTGCTGCATGCATAGTAAAAGGTTGTGATAAAAAAAAAAAAAAAAAAAATGGTGTACACAATATTGTCAACTATGGTGCTTTTTTCCAATGGACACAAAGAGAACGAAAAAATATATACAAAAGTTACAAAAATCAGCGACAAAAATACTCTCTACTATGGTTTGATTCCATGGACATGAAGGGAATGAAAAATATATACAAAAGTTTAAAAAAATCAGCAACAAAAATATTTTCTACTATGGTTCTTTTCCAATGGACATGAAGGGAACGAAAAATATATACAAAAGTTTAAAAAAAATCAGCAACAAAAATACCCTCTACTATGGTGCTTTTCCAATGGACACGAAGACAGTTTAAAAAATATAAAAAAAAGTTACAAAAATCAGCAACAAAAATACCCTCTACTATGGTGCTTTTCCAACAGACGTGAAGAGAACTAAAGAAATATAAAAAAAGTAAAAAAAAAATAAGCAACAAAAATACACTCTACTATGGTACTTTTCCAATGGACATGAAGAGATCTAAAAAATATATATAAAAGTTACAAAAATAAGCAACAAACATACACTCTACTATGGTACTTTTCCAATGGACACGGAGAGAATTAAAAAAAACTATACAAAGGTACAAATCCTGCAACAAAAAATACTCTCTTCTATGGTACTTTTCCAATGGAAATGAAGAGAACGAAAAAAAACACATTCAAAAGGTACAAAAACCAGCAACAAAAATATTCTCTGCAATGGTACTTTTCCAATGGACACGAAAAGAACGAAAAAAAATATACAAAAGTTACAAAAATAAGCAAAAAAATAAATACATTCTACTATAGTACTATTCCAATGGACACGAAGAGAACGAAAAAAAAATATACAAAAGGTACAAAAAACAGCAAAAAAAAAATACTCTCTACTATGGCACTTTTCCAATGGAAATGAAGAGAACGAAAAAAAAATATTCAAAAGGTACAAAAACCAGAAACAAATATACTCTCTGTTATTGTACTTTTACAATAGACACGAAGAGAACTAAAGAAATATACAAAAGTTACAAAAATATAGCAAAAAAAAAGGAAAATACTCTCTGCTATGGTACTTTCCAATGGTCACGAAAAGAACGAAAAAAATATCCAAAAGGTACAAAAACCAGCAACAAAAATACTCTCTGCTATGGTACTTTTACAATAGACATGAAGAGAACTAAAGAAATATACAAAAGTTACAAAAATATAGCACAAAAATAAAAAAAAATACACGCTGCTATGGTACTTTTCCAATTGTCATGAAAAGAACGAAAAAAATATACAAAAGTTACATAAATCAGCATGAATCCTTTATACTCCATAAATTATAAACCATACAATTACACCTATCGACAAAAAGTTTTAAATATGAATATTTTTTAATATATAAAAAAAAAACTATAATGCAATAAAAGAAAATGTAAAATCGGGGAATTATTTAAAAATCATTCTAAAATGTCTCAAGGTTGTAATCAATTATATTTTACATTAACTGAATAAATGAAGTAGATCTGTTCTAAATCTATAAGGGATTAAATAAAACCAACCCCCCCCTCCCCCCTCCTTGGGGAAGACGGGTTTATTCTTGGAATTTTTTTTTTTTTTTTAGTAAGTGATTTAAATGATAGTTCTGAGTGTCAAAAACACTTCCTCTATGATCTATTGAAATGCCACTATCCATTTTAACATTTAAAACATTAATAATTAAAAAAAAAAAAAAAAAAATTTAAATCATGCGCCAAAATAAAAAAATAAATAAATATAAAAAACCTTTTTCCATGAATAGTTCCTGCTACAATAGTGTGTATTATAATGCCTCTGAATTAAACCACCATTTGTGTTTGCCTTGTAGCCTTGTGTCAATGCCGGTCTTCTGTTACACTTGGAAATCCTTTACAATGGCACAGTCTGATGTGCAACGTATTCATCCTACCAACACATTATTTATGCCACGCGATCCTATCATTAAAAAAAAAAAAAAAAAAAACATGCCAAAAATCTATCTATTATTCTGATGTTTTCAATAAAGATCATACTGTTAAGGATACGATAAAATAATGTGCGTCTTAACAATAATAGTGTGTGATAGCAAGGATATAAAAAAAAAAAAAAAAAAAAAAAATTTTTTAAAATGTTAATCTAAATGTAAAAAAATATGACATGTTATTGCTGTTGGATGGGCAGCCTTGAAAGAGCCCATCGTGATTATCAATTTTTCCTAAGCAAGTGAAACATGGATGTATTAATATATTCTTATGTAAATTAAAAAAAATGTAGATTTAATTTTTTGTATGCTAATATATATATATATATATATATATATATATATATATATATATATATATATATATATATATATATATAAAATATAATATAATATAATATATATATATATATATATATATATATATATATATATATTCTGGGAAAATGCAGCTGTTTTTGTAATGGTTAAATTTATTCCGTGCACACCCACAGTGTGCATAGATTGACAATTTGCATATATGCTAATGAGCATATAATTACCAGGCAGATATGCATGGCAGCAGAGGCTCGATTACAATAAATGCATAACTGAGTAAAAATGTGTAATTTTACTCCCCCTCCCACTTATATAAAAAAAAAAAAAAAAAAACATATATCAATACCATGGGTAAGGCCACCCTTTCCAACATCTGCATATCATCTTTTTTTTTTTTTATAATTTTTTTTTTTTTTTTTTTTTTAAATATAATACGTATACTTTACGTATAGGCTACGTGGAGCATCCCTTTGTAGTTCATGTATCCTTACGCCATGCCAATCTCCTCTTTTTCTTGCACAGTGCTTCATTCCCCTCTCCAGAGCGATGCAATATTCTTGGAGATCATCTCCCCTCATGAGAATAAGAAGAGCAAGGGAAAAAAAAAAAAAAAGCTATGAAAATACAGCAAAAAAAAAAAAAAAAGAATGAAAACAAGAAGAACAAAAAGACATCTTTTGGGATTGTAGAAAGAATCTCTGCAAGGTGCATCCTTACCTAGGTAAGCCTGTAATATGTTTTTTTAAGCTGTTTTATGCATACAAAAGGTTCTTGGCTCAGCTAAAGGTGTGTGGGGGGGGGGGACTGTAAAGCAGAAAAAAATTGTATCATGGGGTGCAAAAAATATTAGGGCTTGTAAGGATATGTTCGTTCTTTTTGTAGTTATTTTAAGACCTGTGCTTTTAAAAAAAAAAAAAAAAAAAATTATTAGTTGCATTAGAGACCTTAAAATTAATTTTAAAATGGTAAATGTAAAAACCAAAGATTCTAAACAATTTTGTTAAAAAAAAAAAAAAAAGAAAAGAAAGAAAAGCAATCAAGAGGTGTCTGTTTTTAATTATAATTATCCTCTTCTTAGCTTTTTGCTAATGAGCATTTTTTAAGGTGGTTTGGAGAGAGTGTGGGGGGGGGGGGGGGGGTGGGGGGGTGTGTGTGTTGGGGGGGGGGGGGTCACGTGGGTCTAGGGAAGGCGTGTTTAAATCAGCTCCCAGGGAGTGCGAACAATATGAAAAGATTTGTCTGAACAAAAGCCAGAGACACAAGAGGCTTAATTTATCCAACTTGGTGAGAAAATATTAGTACATAGTTAGGGTATCAGAGTTACGTACAAAAAAAATATGAAAACATTTTTAAGCATTGTACAAAATGCAAAAAAAATTAAAAATGAGAAGCATAAAACACAGTTTTTGAATATATTTTAAATATCTATTTTTTAATATTGTTTATTTTTTATTTTTTAAATTGTCTAAAGCCAAGCCAAAGTCAACGATGCATATTAGGTTTTTTTTGTGTGTGTATGTGTTTTGTGTGTTCTGTGTGTGTTTATGTGTATATGTGTTCTGTGTGTGTGTTTTGTGTGTGTTTATGTGTATATGTGTTCTGTGTGTT
>NW_027507791.1:48360400-48445400 GCF_037356315.1 Lithobates pipiens | reverse complement strand
TTTTTGGTGCATAAGGTTGTGCAGCAGCAGCAACATACGCGAGAAGAGAAAAAAAAAAAAAAAAAAAAGGAGGGATTGTAAGAACCTCAAAAAAAAAAAAAAAAAAAAAAAAAGCTGCGTTCTGAATGGATAGCACCTTTTTACGTCACCGAGAGATGCAACCAACGGCCACAAGAGGGTAGGATGTTGGAGAAAAGGCTCATTTTGCTAGCATCTCCAAGAACGACGCATCCATCAGGCGACATGCTAACGGTACACCGTGAGTATCATTTTATTTTTAATAAATTTTATTTATTTTATTATTTATTTTATTCTTTTTAATCTTCATTATTTTTATTTTTTTTGTATTATTTTAGGCTGGAAAAAAAATATTTAGGCAAAATTGCAAGGGCCCTAGTTTTAAGATGGTGATTTTTTTTTTTTTTTTATTATTTTTTTTTTTTTTTTAGATTAACCAGTTGCTTTCAGAATCCTACGGCTGATCAGCAATTTTTTTTTTTCTTTTTTTTGGGTCAGGACTGTCAAATAGCAACAATAACATAATCACGGCTCTTGCAAATCTCCCATAGCGGTAGGCGAGGATTTTCTTGAGTTATAATCACCCAAAAAAGATTTAGCCTTTTAAGATCACTCAGCCTTTCCGATTAAAGGACCCGAGTTTCACACAACGAGAATTAGCAGCATTCACAGTACCTCGGGTCTCATTATAATCTTCCATGCTTGCACTTGGCATCTTAATTTAAAGGGACTTGAGGGTGGGAGAGACAAACTGGAATAGTGCAGAAAAAAAAAAAAAAAAAAAAAAGATGGGCCCCCTATTATGCTTAAAGAAAAGGCCTAAGACGAGGAATGACATCTTGTTTACCTTCTCTAGGCGTCCGAGGACCATGTCATTTCGGGGCTGAAGTGGGTGACCATTGTGCATCATAATTAAAAAAAAAAAAAGAAAATCTATGGTCAAGAGATAAAACCTCTTCCAGTTGCAGGGTTAATTAAAAACAATAAAATTGCTAATTAACATAAGGTCGAGTGCTGGGTGTATAATATTTTTTTTTTTTTGCTTGTAGAGCAAATTTCCAATTTTGGCAATTTAGAGAGAAAAAAAAAATTGGAGAGTGTGATATTGGAAGCTTTCAGATTTGGAAACCATTTACGTAATATTCCATGGTAATTGTTTGGATATTAACAGCATTTTTTTTAAATGCTTTTTTATTTTATTTTATTATGGTCTGAATGGTCTTACTTAATCTTAATTTTGTGAAATGTATATAAATGTTACATGATATATATATATTTTTTTCAGTTTATTTCTGTTTATTTTTACAAAGAAATGGTTACATAAAGCAGAGCAGAAATTAAAGATATATTAAGCAAAAAGGTAGTGCTCAGAATAGTACAATTTTCCTACTGAATAAACAAGAATGGCCAATTTCTGGAATCTTTTAAATTTATCATTAGGCCTTTATGCAGGAACCCATAGTTTAGGCATATTTATATTTTTACTCTTAATTTTGTGAAATGTATATAAATGTTACATAATATATATATCTTTTCTGTTTATTTCTGTTTATTTTTTACAAATAAATGGTTACATAAAGCACAGCAGAAATTAAATATACATTATTTTAAAAGGTAGTGCTCAGAATAATACAATTTTCGAACTGAATAAACAAGAATGGCCAATTTCTGGAATTATTTAAATTTATCATTAGGCCTTTATGCAGGAATCCATAGTTTAGTCATATTTATATTTTCTAGTTCTATTGTATTTTCATATTTCTATATTATTATTATTATTATTATTATAATTATTACTATTTCTATTAGAATACTATTTAGAATAACTAGTATTACTATTATCATTATTATTATTATTATTATATTATTATTGTTTTTGTTAATATTAGTATTTTCATTATTATTATCATTACTACTATTATTATTATCATTATTAATATTACATTATTATTATGTTTTTGTTGTGATTTTAATAGGCTTTAAATATTTCAAATTACAGAATTAAAAATTTGAGATTCCTTTAAAACCATTTATAACATTCCAGAAATATAGAATTTCAATCCACTCATTGTGCTTTTTTAAAATATCTTAAGAACATTAAAAAAAATATTTTATGGAAAATAAGTATAAAATTGACTTTTGACAGGCCTCTCAAACTGTGGATGAGTAGGCCCCTCCTCAAACCAATGTTTTGTGGATAGATGGATGGATGGATAGATAGATAGATAGATAGATAGATAGATAGATAGATAGATAGATAGATAGATAGATAGAGAGAGAGAGATAGATAGATAGATAGATAGATAGATAGATAGATAGATAGATAGATAGATATAAAGATAGATAGATAGATAGATAGATAGATAGATAGATAGATAGATAGATAGATAGATAGATAGATAGATAGATAGATATAAAGATAGATAGATAGAATATACTGGTTAGAAAATGTGTTTGAGAAGCTTGTATTTTCATTGCTAGTGGGTAATATAGGCCAGGTGGAATCATGACTGTGCAAATTCTAATATAGGAATAGATTGGTTACCATAATAAATATATCTATTTATATTTTTTTTAGAACCCCATGGGTGGAAAATCAGAAATGAAAGGTATGAATGGCTATTTATCTTTATAATATAGGTTTCTATAGGGACATTTTTTTTTTAAATAATACAATGTATGCAATATATAATATTATTATGAATATAACATTGGGATGTTTAACTCTGTATATATATATATATATATATATATATATATATATATATATTCTGTATTTATATACATATATATATATATATATATATATATATATATATATATATATATATATATATATATATATATATATATATATATAGATATATATATATATAGATATATATAGATATATATATAGATAGATGGATAGATATATCATCTATATATTTCTTACAGCTTTCTTAGTATCATATCAGTATATTTAGAAAAAGGTATCGTGTGTATAAAACAGTCCCTTGTAGAATACTGTCACTTTTTGTTTTTTCATAGTAATTTTTTTCTTGCTAACTGCCATTGAGGGTGCTTCATGATTAATAATGAGATGATGTTATTATTTTCTGCAGCCTTGGGTTGTCACAGAATATATTCCTATATATATTTATATATATATATATATATATATATATATATATATATATATATATATATATATTTTTTTTTTTTTTTTTTAATATGAGAGAAAATATGAGAGAGAGCAGCCTATGTGCCTGCATGCCAAAATATACAGTGACAGTCCATGCTGCGTACATTTGTACTTTTGGGTGTTCTTGTGGGCCTCAGGTCTAGAAGTGCGTTACGTTGAGTGGATCTTTGTTGGTGGCAAGTTCTTTCACTTGGTTCCTGGGTAAACCATGACAGCTTGGTGTTAGCTAAACCCATAAAATATTCTAATCCAAATCTCTGTTAAAAAAAAAAAAAAAAAAATGAGGTGCAATTCAACATTTTTTTTTTTTTTTTTTTTACATGGCTTTTGTTACTGAGTAATACAGCCATATTAATTTCTATGCATATGCTTATTTAACACTGATGTTACTCTAGGATAGTTTTTGAAATGCAAAAATGGGAAGTTTGAGGGTCCTCTTTGTTTTTTTAATTATTATTATTATTATAATTTTTTTGGTTAATAAAGAGAACATCAGTATAAAGAAAATTAACAGTGGGCCAGCAGACTTAAAAAAAAAAAAAAAAAAATATATATATATATATATATATATATATATATATATATATATATATATATATATATATTATTATATATATATATATATATATATATATATATATATATATATATATATATATTTAACCTCACTATAAAGTACATTCAACATGTAATCCAGTATGCTTGATGTAAAAATAAATAAAGGCAATATAGGGCCAACAGTTTTTTTTTTTTTTTTCTCAATTATTATTTTTTTTTCTTTTGTATTTTTTTTAAATAAAGAGAACCTCAGTATAAACTACATTAAAAGTGTAATCCGGTATGCATGATGCAAAAATGAATAAAGGCACTATAGGGCCAACAGGTTTTTTTTTTTTCTTAATTATTTTTTGTTTATTTATTTATTTATTTTTAATAAGGAGAACCTTAGTATAAAGTACATTAAAAGTGTAATCCAGTATGCATGAAGTAAAAATGAATAAAAGCACTATAGGGCCAATAGTTTCCTTTTTCTTAATTACTTTTTATTTCTTTTGTATTTTTTTAAATAAAGAGAACTTCAGTATAAAGTACATTAAACGTGTAAAATCCAGTATGCTTGATGTAAAAATAAATAAGGTCACTATAGGGCCAACAGTTTTTTTTTTTCCTTCATTATTTATTTATTTATTTTTAATAAAGAGAACCTCAGTATAAAGTATATTAAAAGTGTAATCCACTATGCATGATGAAAAAAATGAATAAAGGCACTATAGGGCCAACTGTTTTTTTTTTTTTTCTTAATTATTATTATTAGCTTTTTTAATAAGGAGAACATCAGTGTAAAGTACATTAAAAGTGTAATCCACTATGCATAATGTAAAAATAAATAAAGGCACTTTAGGGCTAACACTTTTTTTTTCTTCATTATTTTTTTTTAATAAAGAGAACCTCAGTATAAAGTAATGTAGTAGTGTAATCCAGTATGCTTGATGTAACAAGTGAATAAAGGCACTATAGGGCCAACTGTTTTTTTTTTTTTTCTTAATTATTATTATTATTTTAATAAAGAGAACCTCAGTATAGAGTACATTAAAAGTGTAATCAAGTATGCAAGAGAACCTCAGTATAAAGTACATTAAAAGTGTAATCCACTATGCATGATGTAAAAATGAATAAAGGCACTATAGGGCCAAAAGTTTTTTTTTCCTCTTAATTTTATATATATATATATATATATATATATATATATATATATATATATATATATATATATATATATATATATATATATATATATTTTTTTTTTTTTTAATAAAGAGAACCTCAGTATAAAGTACTTTAAAAGTGTAATCCAGTATGCATGATGTAAAAAATGAATAAATGCACTATAGAGCCAAGTGTTTTTTTTTTCTTAATTATTATTATTATTATTATTTTTTTTAATAAAGAGAACCTCAGTATAAAGTACATTAAAAGTGTAATCCAGTATCCATTATGTAAAAATGAATAAATAATAAAGGCACTATAAAGCCAACAGGTTTTTTTCTTCTTAAATATTTTTTATTTTTTCTTGAATGAAGAGAACCTCAGTATAAAGAACATTAAAAGTGTAATCCACTATGCATGATGTAAAAATGAATAAAGGCACTATAGGGCCAACAGTTTTTTTTTTTTCTTAATTATTATTTTTTTTATTTTTTTTAAATAAAGAGAACCACAGTATAAAAGTACATTAACAGTCTAATCCAGTGCGTATGATGTCAAAATACATAAAGGCACTTTAGGGCCCACAGGCTTTAATATTTATAGCAGACTAATCATCTAAGCAAAATATTTGCAGGATTTAAAAAAACAAATAGAAACCTTTTTTTACACTAATATATCCACTTGTTTGGTGGATACTGTTTTTCCTAAACAAATCATCAATATACCCTACAAAAATCATCTTCCCAATTTTTTTTTTAAAGTAGATCCTGATTTAAAAAAAAAAAAAAAAATATAGCAATATGTATAAACATTAGCAAATTAAATACATGGAGTAAATTGAACCTGATATAACAGATAAAAAAGCAAAAAAAAAAAAAAAAAATTCTGTTGAATGAGAAGAGCACATAGGGAGTGTATGATGGGAAAAAAAGGATTTTCTGGAGGCTGTAATCATTATTATTATTTTTTTAAGCATCCCTGAGCAGTTAATACATCAGTCTTATAAAACCAAGGGGGAGTGTAGCTTTGCATGAAAACACAAAAGGGAAAAAAAAAAAAAAAGAAAACACAAAAGGGTTTAGGTTTCACCAATTCTAGCTTTGTTGATAGCATAGAAGGGAAATGCCTTGAAAGATGCACCATGATGATATTGATCTGATAAACTACAGTGCGTCCACGGGTCCACGTTTTGTATCAAATGCTGTTGAAAAAAATTGTCACCTTGTACTAATTAGGGTTGGAAAATGTGTGTTTAGGTAAGTGTGTATGTATTATTCATTCTTAATCATTCTTAATTATGTCATGCATTTATTGGACCATTGACATGCTGCCTTTTAAAAACCCTTGAGCCTATCTATGACCACTTCCATTTTGCAACCCATACCGACCAATCAGATATCAGCTTTTACAGATTCATCATCATCTTTAGGCTAATTGGTTGGTATAGTTTACCGTGCACCTTTTATTTTATTCCTCTGTACTTTGTTATTAAATAACCCCATTATGTAAGGACGCTGTGTTTTGTGAGGTCGGGATGATCGATGTAATAAGGAATGATACTTAAGAGGAACAAATGCTTCACAGTTACAGGAACGCATGGATTTGTTGTCTGAAATGTTAGATTCAATAGGTGCTCAATTAGCCAGTTGGAGGGGGGGGGGCGCAATTTAAGTGAAGGATAAAATAAATGGGGGTGGGGGGGCAGAAAGAAAGAGAGAGACAGGATTATGGTGAGAAAGAGGAAATAAGGAAGGAGAGAGAAAGAAAGAAAGAAAGAAAGAAAGAAAGAAAGAAAGAAAGAAAGAAAGAAAGAAAGAAAGAAAGAAAGAGAAAGAAAGAAAGAAAGGAAAAGGTAGATAGGTAAAGAGCATGGGGAGGGAGGAAAGAATGAGGAGAGAGGATGGAGATGGTGAGAGGATGGAGGTGGAGGGAGGATGGAGGTGGAGGGAGGATGGAGATGGAGGGAGGATGGATATGGAGGGAGGATGGAATTGGTGGGAGGATGGAGATGGAGGGAGGATGGAGATGGAGGGAGGATGGAGTTGGTGGGAGGATGGAGGTGGAGGGAGGATGGAGATGGAGGGAGGATGAAGGTGGTGAGAGGATTGTGATAGAGGGGGAATGGAGGTGGAGAGATAATTGAGTTGAAGAAAGGTGGAGGGAGGATTAAAGTGGAGAGAGAATGAAAGTGGAGAGAGGATGCAGGTGGTAAGAGGATGGAGGTGGAGGGAGAATGGAGATGGAGGTGGAGATATAATGGAGGTTTAGAGAGGTGGAGGGAGGATGTAAGTGGAATGAGGATGAAAGTGGAGAGAGGAAGGAGGTGGAGAGGGGATGGAGGTGGAGAGGGGATGGAGGTGGCGAGAGGATGTAGGTTGTGAGAAGAATGAGGTGGTTAGAGTCTGGAGGTGGAGGAAGAGTGGAGAGAGGATGGAGGTGGTGAGAGGATGGAGGTTGAGGGAGGATGGAGGTGGAGGGAGGATGGAGGTGGTGGAAGGATGGAAGTGGAGAGAGGGTGGAGGTGGTGAGAGGATGGAGGTTGAGGGAGGATGGAGGTGGAGGGAGGATGGAGGTGGAGGGAGGATGGAGGTGGTGGAAGGATGGAAGTGGAGAGAGGATGGAGGTGGTGAGAGGATGTAGGTTGTGAGAAGAATGAGGTGGTTAGAGTCTGGAGGTGGAGGAAGAGTGGAGAGAGGATGGAGGTGGTGAGAGGATGGAGGTTGAGGGAGGATGGAGGTGGAGGGAGGATGGAGGTGGTGGAAGGATGGAAGTGGAGAGAGGGTGGAGGTGGTGAGAGGATGGAGGTTGAGGGAGGATGGAGGTGGAGGGAGGATGGAGGTGGAGGGAGGATGGAGGTGGTGGAAGGATGGAAGTGGAGAGAGGATGGAGGTGGTGAGAGGACGGAGGTTGAGGGAGGATGGAGGTGGAGGGAGGATGGAGGTGGTGGAAGGATGGAAGGGGAGAGAGGATGGAGGTGGAGAGAGGATGTAGGTGGTGAGAAGAATGAGGTGGTTAGAGGCTGGAAGTGGAGGAAGGGTGGAAGTGGAGAGAGGATGGAGGTGGTGAGAGGAAGGAGGTTGAGGGAGGATGGAGGTGAAGGGAGGGTGGAGGTGGTGGGAGGATGGAGATGGAGGGGGAATGGAGGTGGAGATATAATGGAGGTGAAAAGAGGTGGAGGGAGGATGAAAGTGGAGAGAGGATGAAAGTGGAGAGAGGATGGAGGTGGGGAGAGGATGGAGGTGGTTAGAAGACGGAGGTAGAGGGAGGATGGAAGTGGAGAGAGGATGCAGGTGCAAAGAGAGGATGTAGATGGAGGGGGAATATAGGTGGAGATATAATGGAGGTGAAAAGAGGTGGAGATAGGATGTAGGTGGAGAGAGGATTGAAGTGGAGAAAGGATGGAGCTGGTGAGAGGATGGAGGTGGTGAGAGGATAGAGGTAGAGGAGAAGAAAGGAGAGAGATAGAAGAGTTTTGGAGAGGGATCAAGGAGATGGAGGAGAAAAGAGAATACAGTTGGGAAAAGGGAGGGAGAGAAGAAGGAGGGAAGGAGCAATTTAAAGAGAGAAATTTGCAGAGAGAAATAATGAGATGTAGAGGGAAAGAGGAACGATGGGAAAGAAAGAGAATGTAGAATGTTAACATTCTAGGTGGTGTAAATAATCTATACCAGTGTAGGATCTATGTGCATCCGAAAGGGAGAGCAACATACAAGTTCCTCGTGCCCAGTAATCATTGACCATTGATCCTGTACCATACCAAGCCAAATGGCTCCCGCCAAGTCATGGTGTTCACTCAAAGTTACAATGTTTGCTAAGTGTGGCACCTTGCCTTCTATACGGGAGGGGCCTGCAAGATACAATTAATACACAAGAATCACGTACAGTACCTCCTGTATATTTAATTAAAATCTTAAAAATTAGAAAAGACATTTGAGATGTACATCTGAGATCTCACAAAACAGGAGTAACCATGTAGACTCATTGGTGTTGATTTACCGAGGGAGTTGAGAACGGGGATGTGATTGGCCCAGTCATGCACCAGCCACATCTTTTTTATTTTATTTCCCTTGCATGTGATTAAATATTTAAAGGCACCAAATTCACTGAGCTGAGTAATCAATTTCTACCCTTTCAGTAAATCAGCCCCATTGGCTCCTCCTTCTTTTAGATTTTTGGTGCAAATATTGGCTTACACTTTGACTGAGCAGGCAAGATTCCCACCAGGGCACCATACCAAATAAAACAAGCAAGGCCTTCTATTTTTTTGCAGTTTTATAAGGAAATCTTTGTAGAGGGAAGGTGGTCCAGGCAACGACTCGCCATTTTGTCCAATAGCGAAAATTTCAGTTGCTGGGGGTCCTGAAAGTCTCCAATGCCCCTTCCAAGAATAGATCTCACCTGTGGCTAATGTTGTAAGACCCTGGCATTTCTCGAAAAGGCTCTAGGTTGAAGGCATTGGAACGTACGTCTGTAGAAATATCTAGGCTCGCGGTGATTGCAAACTGAGCCGCGCCGTTTGGTTAGTCCTTTTGAAGTGTCCATGAATGGATTAATTAGCTGGTCTCCTGCCTCCAGAAGTGGTACATGCAGCAGACGTTATATTAACAATAAGGTATGCATTATGTAGTGTGGGCCAAGGTCATAGAACCATCGCTACATTAGAAATAATTTATAACACAGAATTCTTTGCACATGGTATCCATGTAGCCTAAGAGAAAATTTATTTAAAAATATACACTATTTGCATTCATAATTAATGTATAACCCATCATACAAAAATAAAAGAGATAAGAATGTAACTATGGATGATAAAGAATAGAATAACATATCTAGAAACATAGAATAATAAAAGGCATTAATGTGAAAAAGATCATCAAATAGATCATAGAAAAAAATAGATAGCTAGATAGATAGATAGATAGATAGATAGCTAGATAGCTAGATAGATAGATAGATAGATAGATAGATAGATAGATAGATAGATAGATAGATAGATAGATAGATAGATAGATAGATAGATAGATAGATAGATAGATAGATAGATAGATGGATAGATAGATGGATAGATGGATGGATGGATAGATAGATAGATAGATAGATAGATAGATAGATAGATAGATAGATAGATAGATAGATAGATAGATAGATAGATAGATAGATAGATAGAGTTTTGGAGAGGGATCAAGGAGATGGAGGAGAAAAGAGAATACCGTTGGGAAAAGGGAGGGAGAGAAGAAGGAGGGAAGGAGCAATTTAAAGAGAGAAATTTGCAGAGAGAAATAATGAGATGTAGAGGGAAAGAATAGATAGATAGAGAAAGATAGATAGATAGATAGATAGATAGATAGATAGATAGATAGATAGATAGATAGATAGATAGATAGATAGATTAATAAATAGATAGATAGATTTGAATAGACATAGATGGAATAAATAGAGAGAATGATAAAAATAGATAGATAGACAAACAGACAGACATACAAATAGATAGATAGATAGATAGATAGATAGATAGATAGATAGATTAATAAATAGATAGATAAATAGATAGATGTAGATAGATCAATTGATAAATAGATAGATACATTTGAATATACATATATGGAATAAATAG
Organism: Lithobates pipiens; assembly: GCF_037356315.1. Classification (NCBI taxonomy): domain Eukaryota; kingdom Metazoa; phylum Chordata; class Amphibia; order Anura; family Ranidae; genus Lithobates; species Lithobates pipiens. Next base: position 48,434,877 of record NW_027507791.1, on the reverse strand, counting down.
AGAGAATGACAAAAATAGATAGATAGATAGATAGATAGATAGATAGATAGATAGATAGATAGATAGATGGATAGATAGATGTGACAGTTATTTTCAAAGTAGGACTGAGCTGAAAATAACTGTCACTTCTTTGAAAACCATTTTAATCTTGGTGTGTAATCTTTATAAATGGGCATCATCAGATCTCATTATTGTATATAAGCAGGATAGATAGATAGATAGATGTAGATAGATAGATCGATTGATAAATAGATAGATATATTTGAATAGACATATATGGAATAAATAGAGAGAATGACAAAAATAGATAGATAGATAGATAGATAGATAGATAGATAGATAGATAGTGACAGTTATTTTCAAATTGAGACTGAGCTGAAAATAACTGTCACTTTTTTTTTGGAAAATAAGTATCTTAATCTTGTGTGTAATCTTCATGAATCAGCATTATCTACAGATCCCATTGTTGGATATAAGGATTGTGTGTTTGGATTTAATCCAGCAGCTGTTCAGTGCGGGTGTTGAGTTTGTAGATACTCAGAGAATCCTAAAAAAAAAACTTTCAGGTGTATGTTACAGTTACTCACATTTTTGTACTCTGTCATGTGCTGAAATGCATCACAGGGAAAAAAGAAGATAGATAGACAGATAGATAGATAGAGAAAATAGATATATAGATAGATAGAAGAGATAAAAATAAATAGATAGATAGACAGACAGACAGATAGATAGATATGGGAGGCAGGGATAGATAGATAGATAGATAGATAGATAGATAGATAGATAGATAGATAGATAGATAGATAGATAGATAGATAGATGGATAGATAGATAGATAGATAGATAGATAGATAGATAGATAGATAGATAGATAGATAGATAGATGGATAGATAGAAAGATACAAAGATAGCAAGATATCTAGATAGACAGATAGACTGGCCATACATTATACAATTTTCTTGTACAATTTTCCTTTAGATTTACCAAAACCATATAATATGATGTCACACCTAAACACTTTCTATTTGTGTGCAATCAGTCAGTCCATCCACTACATCACCGAAGGTAAATCTAAAGGAAATTGAACATGAAAATTGTATAATATATGGCCAACTATAGATAGATAGACAGATACTAAATATAGATTGGTCAAGATATGGTAAAATATAGATCGAAAGATAGATAGATAGATCGATCGATAGATAGATAGATAGATAGATCGATCGATAGATAGATAGATAGATAGATAGATAGATAGATAGATAGATAGATAGATAGATAGATGGATGGATGGATGGATGGATAGATAGATAGATAGATAGATAGATAGATAGATAGATAGATAGATAGATAGATAGATAGATAGATAGATAGATAGATAGATAGATAGATGGATGGATGGATGGATAGATAGATAGATAGATAGATAGATAGATAGATAGATAGATAGATAGATAGATAGATAGATAGATGGATAGATAGATTAATAAATAGATAGATAGATTTGAATAGACATAGATGGAATAAATAGAGAGAATGATAAAAAATAGATAGATAGACAAACAGACAGACATACAAATAGATAGATAGATAGATAAAGGGATAGATAGATAGATAGATAGATAGATAGATAGATAGATAGATAGATAGATAGATAGATAGATAGCTTTCTAAGCTAGTTCCATGAGAGAGGAAGCTTCTTTCCAGGAATGGCTCTCAGCCCAGGCAGATTGGCCTCACAATGATCACACCGGGCTCTGTCTGCACATGGAAGGCAACTGCCATTTCCATTACATTCAGATTTGAATCTCTTGTTATCTTCACAGCCATTGGGGCAGAGATCATTGTAAATGATCACACAGTATTCTTACAGAATATTTACAAACGATGGAAGGGATAATACGTCATTTCAGTCCACATACATCGTACAGCAGACATTATTGATGAGGAAACCTCCTCCTTGCCTTTCCAATATGGTGGCTAGAAAAATAAATAAATAAATAAGATAAAGCAAATAAAAAAAAAAAAAAATACCCTACTGGTCTGTCAGTATTATAAAATATTATTGAAAAAATAAAAATAAAAAACACACACACATATATATGTATAATATATATATATATATATATATATATATATATATGCACACACACACACACACATATATATATACACACACACACATATATATACCGTTGATAGGCTAGGTTGTTACACCTTTAACGGAAAACAAAATCTCTTTCACAACCCTTAAACAAAATGATGATTCTTGTAATTGACTTTTTTCATAAGTTCCACAATGGGCAGGCCTAAATTGTTGGCGCTATATACAGTACATACCCATAATCAATAAATAAGTAAAAATTAATGTATAGTATTATATGACATAAGGGCAGTATAACAAGTGTAAAGTCAAACTACAGAGGCAAAAGCAGCATGGATTTCTCCATACTGCATTTGGGAGAGCCATGAGAATTTCCAACATGCAGCAACCAATTAAATTTCTTTAAGGTGAAGTTTAGTATTGGGTTCTTATGAGTATGAGTGGTCCTATGAGTTTCTTTGCACATTGCACTCCTTTTTTCAGATATTAGGCTTCAGTTGGCCCTCTGTTTGCCCATACATTTTGTATGCCCCGATCAGGCCCTTCTGGCCCTCACGTGGTCCTTCAGTCTATAAGGCCATACAATAACAACTTACACAAGAGCAATAACTGTTCCTCAGCTTCTATTACCCATGTCGGTCAACATTCATCCATTGACCTTTAGATATGGACCATCAAGGGAAGTCGATTGCCCATGTCAGTCAACATTCATCCATTAACCATTAGATATGGACCATCAAGGGAAGTCACTACTTTGCCATACATCTTGTTGACATCTTGTTTGGCTTTGGCCAATGTGGTTGATAAGTCAACTAGGCCACTGTCATAATCACTCTATTCAGACAGATCCCGCTCCATTTATTCCTCTCCGGTGTTGGTGGACCAACAAGTTACAGTAAAAACCCTAAAACTGGCAGGTAGTAGTTATTTGTTTTGGGACAGTTTGTATGAAATCTTGACCTTTTAGGGATTTTTCTTTGTCTATTAAAGACCTTGATTTGCTCAAGAATTGGGTGCAATTGCTTTAAAAATTATTTTTCACTTAGGTTTGTGGATGTGAGGAAGTTCTGCTGACTTCAATCATCCAATCATATGCAAGCAAAAATCTTGTCTGGTAAATTGTCCTTGTATTGGTTTGGATATTCTTCACAGAGTGAATTTTTGGTGCCTTTACTAAAATAAGTTAAAATTCTCTTGCAAAGTAAAAATTCACTTCTCAAAGGTATCATGCTCATCATAAATATGATGAGTCATATGTAAGACCCGAAGATAAAAATAGTTAGGTTGCCCTTGGCAAATATTTGGATTCTAGATAGCCTTCCTATAGTTCAGTTTTGAAAGGCAAGTGTTGGTTGATATGAGCAAGAGATCTCTCCTTTCCTAAACGTTTAAAGTAAAGCCCCGATGGTGCATGAAGCCCAAACCAGCTTTCCACTAGCTCCATATGTTTCTCCAGTGGTGCAGTGATTTACCGTGCTTTTGTGACCATTGCCATCAGTTTTCACTCTCTTTTTTTTAATGTTTAAGTAACACTAATGATCATGCAGAGTGCAGCGGGAGGAATGAGACTCCTCTTTCTGTAAAGTTGTAATGGGGCTCTATGAAGGATGATAGAGCCAGGATCTCCTGCAGGGTGTACTTGCTACTGGGTCCCGTATTGATACGAGAAACCCCTGGGTTACCCAACCAACTGGAGCCCCATATTGATACGAGAAGCCATGGGGTTACCCAGTCTACTGGAGTCCCACATAGATAGGAGAAGCCCCTAAGTTACCCATTCTAATGGAGTCCTGTATAGATGCGAGAAGCCCTTGGGTTACCCAAGCTACTGGGGTCCCATATTGATACAAGAAGCCACTGGGTTACCCAATCTACTGGGGTCCCATATCGATGGGAGAAGCCACTGGGTTACTCAATCAACTGGAGTCCCGTATTGATATGAAAAGCCACTGGGTTACCCAATCTACAGGAGTCCTCTATCGATATGAAAAGCCACTGGATTACCCAATCTACTGGAGTTTTGTATCGATACAAGAAGACACTGGGTTAGCCAATCTTCTGGAGTCCCGTATCGATTCAAAAAGCCACTGGGTTACCCAATCTACTGGGGTCCCATATCGATAGGAGAAGCCACTGGGTTACTCAATCAACTGGAGTCCCTTATTGATACAAGAAGCCACTGAGTTACCCAATCTACTGAGTCCTGTATCGATACAAGAAGCCACTGGGTTACCCAAACTTCTGGAGTCCCATATCGATTTGAAAAGCCATGTAGTTACCTAATCTACCAGAGTACCCTATTGATACAGGAAGCCACTGAGTTACCCAATCTACTGGAGTCCCATATCTATATGAGAAGAAACTGGGTTGCCCAATCTACAGGAGTCCTGTATCAATACGAGAAGCCACTGGGTTTCCCAATCTACAGTAGTCCCGTATCGGTATGAGAAGCCAGTGGGTTACCCAATCTACTGCAGTCCCGTATTGATATGAGAAGCCATTGGGTTACCCAATCTACTGAAGTCCTGTTTCGATATGAAAAACCACTAGGTTACCCACTCTATTATCCTCTATACATGACCAAAATTTTAGCTATGGGTGGACTGAACCTTAAAAGCCGATCCTTGTTGTGGCAGGGCATTGATCAATGAAGGTATCCGTACATGGATGTAAATAAAGTACTTATACAACATTAAAGCACAAAGAACTTCCAATTATGCAGCCAGGTTGAGCATTAAAGGGTTAACTATGAACACTGAAGGGTTGCAGTGGAAGATTTTGGCCTTGAAGACTACTATTAAATGTGGCTGGTGGATAACAAAGGAAGCTGGGAGATCAGAACATTTGGATGGTGACAATACGGGACCCTGGCCAGGTTATTTCATAAGGGAAGGTGCTGTCCAAAGGCCAGGGATACATTTTTCCCCCCCCCCTTCCCCTAGTACCTCCCCCCTCTGACAAAACACAATTTCTACAGGCCAGCAGTAAGTCAGGACTGCTGACATCCCCAGCCTTTCTAGCCAATCACAGCCAGGGAAAGGGAGGGGTGTGCAAAAAAGAATGAATGGGCATGCATTTCCCTAACACCCCCTAGAGCCAGAAGACGTCTCAACGAAGCAACATTGCCAGACGCAACCTCTGAGCTACCGAGGGGTCGAGGAGGGAACCCATCGAGGCAGATGGATCTCGGGAAATGTGTTAACCCCCGTGAACAGTCTTCCCGGAGGCTTTATTCAAGAGTGATCTGCATGATCTCATTTTTTTTCCTTTTTTCTTTCTGGCATAAGACGCTTCAGATTATAATCAGCTAACGCTAGAATTCCTTGGGAATTTTCTCACCAAGACGTGATGGAAGGAAAAAAAACAAAACAAAAAACAGCTGAGCTTGACACCTCTTACATAACGCTGCCTTCTCAATAGCTATTATTGTGTATTACCATTCTTATCTTGTTCTGATTTGATACGTGGTTAATAATCTACGTGAGCGGCGTGGAGCGTGGGCAATCTGGAAGCGGAAGACGGTCTTGGTTTTTTTTTTTTTTTTTCGCCAAGGTCTGACTCCTGAGAGAGCTAATAAATTTTAATTAACGAGTCGTGCAGAAGATCTAGATCATATATTGTAAGGGTTCCCTTTGTATCATAATCGAAGGATGGGCTCGCTGCATCATTTGGCTGACGAGGTGATTCGTTATTACATTGTGGGCTTGCCAAGGTAGCGGTCTTGGGTATTGCAATTTTTTTCCGGTCTTGGGTATTGCAATTTTTTTTTTTTTTTTTTTTTAGCTATAACGTTTTTTATGCTGTTTTGTCCTTTTTGCGTCTTGGAGGTCATAAACGTGTAGATGCCTATGGAAACTGTTTGTGATTATGCAATGTGTTGTATCTATAAGCCAGGTAACATTTGTATTTTTATTTTTTTTCAAATTAGAAATCAACTCTCTGGAATACAACTCACAGAGGATGACGCTGGCATTGGGACGAACAGGGGTTAATTGTTATCTTTGGTTATCTAGCTGTATGAGTGTTGTCAATTCTTCATAAAGCTAGATAACCGAAAGTAAAAATAACCCCATTACGCGCCTAGTTATGGTGGTTTCGGCAGAAGGCACCGAAAAAACGTACAAAGGGTACAAGAAGGAATTCTGGACCATCCTGGAGCTGATGGACTGTTAAAAAAAAAAAAAAAAAAAAAAAATGTTAATTTGCTTCTGGAATATTATCTGGAGGTAGGACTTTTTATCAACCACCTTTCCATGAAGTATATAAAATGTGATCGACCTTACCTGCTAAATTATGGACTGTTCCAAGACTCTACTGTTCTCGAATCAAGCCTTGGCTGGGGTGTAACAGGTATTAGGAATAAAAAAAAAAAAAAAAAAAAAAAAACTAAAAAAAAATACTTTTCAAGACAGACTTTTAAAATATGGAAGTGAACAACTACAGATTGGATTGGTATGAATAATAACATCAGGAATTTCTAATCACCTTTGCAAGGACATGGCACATTGTAACCCTCTGAATGGAATATGGTATTTTATTTATTACCTAAAAAAAAAAAATCTTTATATTTTTGGTTTGGGAGCCAGCATGGGACTAAAATGCAACCATTTTTTTTTTTTTCAATTTTTTTTTTCCAATTTTTTTTTTTAAATAAAAAAACTTTTGGGATTAAAACAAGCAAAAAATAAATAAAAACATAAATAATTTCCAGTCAATATAACTTTTTTTTTTTGCTGCAAAGACAAGTATTTTAATAATTTTAATGTGTTTTTTTTTTTTGTTTGGTTGTTTTATTTTACCCCAACCAACCAACATGCATTTTTTATTTTTTTTTACATGTTTGTGACAGTTGGGCTAGTTGAGTTGAGGTTAAAAAAACAAAACAAAAAAAACTTGCTTAGCTCTTCTTTGATTTAGCCTGTATAATTAACTTGTTTTCCACTAGACTGGGTCCTAAGAAAACTTTTCAGTTCAGTCTGTGGAAGCGACATTTGACCAGAGGTCTCTGCCTGCTGAGAAGGATTGGTTTTTTTTTTAATCCCACCCCCCTAAGTAAGGGGATTATGCAGTTAGAAAATGCCATAAAATAAAAGGTCTGCTGAAACAAGAGCTAAATACGAACAAGGGATATTTAACGCTCTCCATTGCTGCTCCCTCTCGCAGCTAATAGGGTTAAGTTGTAATTTGGAGAGGGTGATTAAAAAAAAAAAATAATAATAATAACTTGGACCTAATCAGATTGGGACAGTGGAGGGTTAAAAAAATAAAATAAAATAAATAATAAAAAAAAACTTTTCTGTAGTTAAACCTAGCAGAATTAATTTTGAAAATAAATAACTTGATTATTTCTTTTAAAGCCTGTGATTAAAAAGGATTTTTCAATTTTATTTTATTTATTTTTTTTACTGGTGTGGAACCATAGAGTATCCAAACTATAGTAGTAGTCTTCAAACCTGTTGAAAAGGGAACATAGTCTAGTGGGACAGACGTTTATGAGATTAATATGTAATACAATGGAGAGAAAGATGTTCTGAACTGTTAATTAGTCCCAAGGAGTTTGCTAACTTGACTTGTAGTTAAAAATAAATAAAAAATCCTCGACTTTGAAAATTATACATGGTGGGCTTATTGCAAGATAAAATATTTTGAATTTCTTTCATAAAAGAGGAGAATATGCCCCAAAAAAAGTAAAATCTTTGAGTAAGGCAGCCATTTTTGGGAAGACATATATATGTCTTATATATACATATATATATATAATATATGTATATATATATATATATATATAATAAAAAATAAAAAATAAATATATATATATATATATATATATAAAATTATATTATATTTGCCCTCAACCAAGTAAAAAAAATAAAAATTAAAAATGAAAGGTATATTGGATATAGTGGTTAGAGGTGGGTAATGCCCATCGATACCTCAATGCACATGGACTATTCTGGATTGCCAGGGCATAGAGAAATTTATAGTGTTGTATGTCTTCAGTGCTACATTTGTATCTCAGTTTTCGATATGTGTTTGCGAAATTATGCACGGTAATTGGCTGGTTGCTAGCCTAAAAATCTGGTCCTCTTATTGTCCGAAGGACTTTCAATACATCTATAATCTCCATTGATCTAGAACCATGGAAAGTACGCCAGTGAAGTGGCCTTGACGTGACGGTTGTGGGAAGCAATATGCAGGGAAGCTGATATTCTAAGATGGCGATAGAAGAGTTCCATAACTTAGCCCATCAAAAACAAAAATTCGGAACCTCTGCTATCTGAATTTAAAAAGTCTAAGTTTTTTAATTAAACATTTTTCCAAAATAGTTTTGGTAGAACTTCAAAAAGCAGTAGCCAGTCCTTTCCAAGAACAGTAAATTCACCATGATCTTGTACTAATGGACCAAACCAAGTCTTGTGATGTCAATTGTATGGACTAATGAGACAACACATGGAGTGTTGTTGGTTTAATTCTAGCTTAGCTGAAAATTAAAAATGTATTTTAGTAGATTTATGACTCTATGTGCTATATTTGCACCTATTTTATGAAAAACACACCCATTTGTTCTCTTTAAAAAAAATAATATGTATAGTACAAAAATGGCTTGATAACCGCTTGTTGATTTGGTGCATGCAATTAATAAAATTATTTATGAGATGATGTAGAGGCTTGGCATATTTTTTTAACCTGCAAGGGAAATGTGGAATTGATCTGTTTGGAGTTTAATATATATATCATGGGGAAAAAATACTGAAGAAGGATCTTTTTTTTTTTTTTTTTTTTTAACAGTAGCCAATATTATTACATCACATTATTGGAGAAGTGGATTTTTACATATCATGTTATAAATTATTATTATTTAATGACTTTTTTGACAGCTTTAATGTTAACGTTCTAGAATGTTCTGAGATGCGTACCGCCTCCTACTGAGTCACAACTTATAAAATATATATACCCTGTCTGTTATCTCAGTAAAAAGATGTTTTATGTTTCATTATATGTATCAAAAAGTCTTAAATAATACTGCTCTGACAAAAACAGCACCAAGGCTCCTCCACCAGGCTTTAATGGGAATCTCCGTAAATGCAAATATAAAGATTTCTTTTTAGCTTATGATTAAAAAATAAAAAATAAAAAATAAAATGTATAGGCCAATCAGACATTTATGATATTAAACACTTAAAGGCACTACATTGCAAAAATAAAGTTTTTTTTTAGCTTATGATAAAAAAAAAAAAAAAGTAAATATATATATATATATATATATATATATATATATATATATATACACACATACATGTATAGACCAATCAGACATTTATGATATTAAACACTTAAAGGCACTACATTGCAAAAATAACGTTTTTTTTAGCTTATGATTTAAAAAAAATAAAAATAAATTATATATATATATATATATATATATATATATATATATATATACACATACATGTTTAGGCCAATCAGACATTTATGATATTAAACACTTAAAGGCACTACATTGCAAAAAAATAAAAAAAGAAAATTTATTTTAGCTTATGATTTACAAAAAATATATATATATATATATATATATATATATATATATATATATATATATATATATATATATATATATATACATGTTTAGGCCAATTACACGTTTATGATAATAAACTCTTATAGGCACTACATTTCAATAATACATTGGAAGCCTTACCCAATGAGTTGGGGGTGCAGTAGGTACTAATTAAGAGACTGTGGCTCATACTGAGGCCTCAACCTCTGACTAAATTTGATATATGATATTTGATATTTGATATATGGGATATTAAATTACTTTGACAATCTGAGCTGCCATCCCAGCAAGAATGGGAACGAGGACTAAGTTCTCCTTTTTTTTTTTTGCCAGCAATGGAGTTAAGATACCCTATGGATTAAATGTTTTTTTTTTTTTTTGAAAGCCCTAAGATTAAAAGATACCCTGTTTTTCTTAACCTGTTTTTTTTTTTATTTGTTTTTTTTTTTTAATCTAACGAGCCCTTTAAATCTTTTTCCAGTTTCCCAAGTGCCATAAATATTGCCTAAGGTTTAACCAAAATTTAGTTAGTAGACCTCCTCACTCAACATGGTGATGAGCAAATTGGACAAATTGGGTAATTTTTGTTTACTTTGGATAGTTCCGTGTAGTCTTTGTACAATGAGAATTATAAAATTCACCTAAAATTGCGGGGGGGAAAAAAAATGATGTAATAATTATTTAAATATCTACATACAAATTTTTTACAAATATGGGAATCTGAATGCTTTCTGATCCAATCAGTGCAATTTGCAAGCGTCCATTATTTTATGAATTCCTTTGGCATAATACCCTTACAAGTTCATTCCTTCATAAGGTGACCTTTCTGAAAACAATGATCTGATCACCGTTAGGTCAGTGGGACTCTCTCTGCTTTAAAAAAGCTGATTTACCATGGGTATCTTTATTTTAAATTGTATCTTATTTTGATTCTGACATTGAAGTAAACATAGTTTTAATGGCACCCCTGCAAGTTCCATGTACAAAGACATGGAACCGCTGGAAATTGGACTAAGAACGTCTAAGTACATGCCTGCACTGGATTGTTGCTCTGCATATACGGCATCCCCCATTCCCTATTGGAGAATCGGAGATTTACTGCACTGCAGATGGCCATCCGTGTAGGATGGATGTAGCGAACATCACGCCCCGTTGACTTGACACTCAAGTAGATGGAGCCTTAAGTAAATCGATACATATCATTTGAAGGTCATTTTTTAACAGTTGACTGTAAATTTGTGGTTAATAATAAAAAAAATAAAAAAATTTATGTTAATAATAAAAAAAAAAAATCTGTTTTCAAATATTATATATGAACAGTTGGCCTATATAGACAAGCGTGTTGTTCTGTGTATTAAATTACCCTGCAGTGGTACGGAGCGGTTTAATAATCTGTGATAACCCAATATGCAGAAGGCATGTTAAGTTGATGTATTTCTTTTTTTTTTTTTTGAGCTGTGTTTTAATGTAATGATTTCCATGTCTGATTTTGCCCGTGTTGTGTATAAAAATCCCTGTGTGAGTAACAGACTTACGCATGCATCCTGCATTGTAATTATTTCGAGGGAAAAATAATTGCATTACATCAAACATTTGCCAATTGCGTTTTGCCTTGAAAGATGACAGAGAGCGGCCTAGCTCGTCTATTTCAAGTCCACTTTTGTTTCAACATATTTTTTTTTTTTTTTAATCCTAATCTTTCATCCGCTAATTCGGCTGCTCGCTTTGGCAACCAATGGAGATAGAAATTCCTATAATCAGAAAGCGTAAATGTAAACCAGGGATTACATAAAGAGGCCAAAGTGACCCAGTTTAACCCGAAAAATGCATGGTTTCCAATGCAGGTGTACAGTTGTTGAAAAGATAACATGGGATGTTCATAGAGTAGAAAATGCATATGTCATGGATTCTGGTTTATATATGTATTAGAATTGATTTTGAAGAGTACATGTAAAATGTCAAAACCTTTCCATGGCCTTTCCATAGACGGTATTTCACCCATATTGATGGGTGTCTCTAAACCAGCCTTCCTCAACCAGGGTTCAGTGGAACCCTAGGGTTCCCCCAGAGGTTGCTAGGAGTTACTTGAGTTCAAACCATTCCATGGCTTTGAGGAACATGTCATCTTCACACATTAGGTCTACATTAAGCAAACTTAAAAAAATATATAGATAAACCCAACAAACAGCACCGACCTTGCACTAAAAAATTTAATTTATTATTTCACCAATATTGATGATTGTCTCTAAACCAGCCTTTCTCAACTAGGGTTCAGTGGAACACTAGGGTTGCCCCAGAGGTTGCTAGGAGTTCCTTGAGTTCAAACGATTGCATGGCTTTGAGGAGCATGTGATCTTCTGTCCCTACTTCAATTACATACACATATTAGGTCTACTTCAGGCAAACCCCAATAAAATACAGATAAACTCAACAAATAGAACCTACTTTGGACTAAAAATATTTTTTTTCTATTTCACTCATATTGATGGGTGTCTCTAAACCAGGCTTTTTTGACTGGGGTTCTGTGGAACCCTAGGGTTCCTCAGAGGTTGCTAGGGGTTCCTTGAGTTCAAACCATTCCATGGCTTTGAGGAACATGTAATCTTCTGTCCCTACTTCGATTACATACATGTATTAGATCTACATTAGGCAAACCACAAATCAAATACAGATAAACTTAACAAACAGTATTTATTTTTGGACTAAAAATTTTATTTTTTATTTCACTCATTACGATGGGTGATTCTAAACCAGCCCTTCTCAACCAGGGTTCAGTGGAACACTAGGGTTGCCCCAGAGGTTGCAAGGAGTTCCTTGAGTTCAAACGATTCCATGGCTTTGAGGAGCATGTCATCTTCTGTCCCTAGTTCAATTACATGCACATATTAGGTATACATTGGGAAAACCCCAACAAAAATTCTGATAAACCCAACAAAGAGCACCTACTTTGGACTAAAAATGTTATTTTTTATTTCACCCATATTGATGTGTGTCTCTAAACCAGCTTTTCTCAACCAGGGTTGCCCCAGGGGTTGTTAGGGGTTTCTTGTGTTCAAACCATTCAATGGCTTTGTGGAGCATGTCATTTCCTGTCCCTACTTCAATTACATACACATATTCGTTTTACATTTGGCAAACCCCAATAAAAATACAGATACACTTAACAAACAGTACCTACTTTTGGGCAAAAAATTAATTTTTTTTTATTTCACTCAAATTGATGGGTGACTCTAAACCAGCCTTTCTCAACCAGGGTTCTGTGGAACACTAGGGATCCCCCTTGCTAGGGGTTCCTTGAGTTCAAACCATTTCATGGCTTTGAGGAGCATGTCATATTATGTCCCTACTTCAAATACATACACATATTAGGTCTACATTAGGCCGCGTACACACGGGCGGACTGTATGGCCTACTTAGTCCGTCATACAATCCGACGGACAGTCGGTCATACTTTCGAATGAACGGACTTGACCACACACGGATGCACAAACAGTCCGTCGAAAGCTTGCGCGATGACGTGTACAGCACGTACGACGGGACTAGAAATAGGAAGTCCAATACACAGCAATGCAACCTTCCGCCGTGTAAATCCTTTCTGAGCATGCGCCATTCTTAGTCCGTCGAACTAGCCTACTGACGAGCGGATTGTCCGCTGAAACCAAAGTATGACGGACAGAATTTTGAAAAATCCGAAATACTTAGTACACCAGACTGCACGCTGAAAAAGTCAGCTGAAGCCCACACACGAGCGGACTGTCCGCTGAAATGTGTTTCGACGGACTTAAGTAGGCCATACAGTCCGCCCGTGTGTACGCGGCCTTAGGCAAACCCCAATAAAAATAAAAATAAACACAACAAACAGTAACTACTTTGGACTAAAAATATTTTTTTTTAAATTCACCATATTGATGGGTGACTCTAAACCATCTTTTTTTAACCAGGTTCCATGTAACCCTAGGGTTCCCTCAGAGGTTGCTAGGGGTTTCTTGAGTAATAAACAATTTCTGCCTCTTAGATAAGTAACCACTGGCACCATTGATCTTTTTAGCTATCTGTAAGGGGAGATTCTTCCCAATGACCAAAAAAAATGTAAGGACCATCCTTCCCAGTCACCATACCTCTAATGCACCATAATATGTAGTAATTATTAGCAGGGGTTCCTGAGGGTTCAGAATAGATGCTCTAAACTGTGTTTTCTTGTAATGGGAGATGGTACAAGGCAATATTCTAGAGCAGGGCTTCCTAACCAGGGTTATTCATATTCCTTGGGGGTACAGGAACCAAATTATTGTTGTGTAGGCCTGAACCAATCAGAAATCAGATCACTCAACTTGGACGTCTTCCCACTTCCTAGTATTGCCAATTACTATGTTGGCGTTCACCTTTTCAGCAACTGTACCTCAATTTCATGTACTGGAATTATTCATACTCCTTTGGGAACTAAATTCTTGTTGTGTTGGACTGAATTTCTGAATATTTAAAAAAAAAATGTAGTTGGAATTTAGTTTGATTATTAACAATATTTTTTATTAACATGGAGTGAGGTGTGGAGGCCCCAACCAATTAGCAATCAAATCACTAAACATGGACGCCTTCCCACTTCCTAGTATTGCCAAGAAATATGTTGGCGTTAACCTTTTCAGTAACTGAACCTCAATTTCATGTACTGGAGTTATCCATACTCCTTGGGGGTATGGAAACCAAATTATTGTTGTGTGGGACTGAATTTTTGAATAATTAAAAAAAAATGTAGCTAGATTAGTAATAATAAGTTTTAAAATATGGAGTGAGGTGTGGAAACCTCCAAGCAAATTAGCAATCAGATCACTCAACTTGGACATCTTCCAACTTCCTAGCATTGCCGATTTCCATGTCTGCATTAACTTTGTCAGCAACTGTACCTGGATTCCATGTTTTTGTTTTTGTTGCACAAATCTAAAAGAAACAATCTTGCTAGATGGTGTATTTGTGATTTACTGTTTTTACATAAATAAATATGATAAAATCCTTACTTTCTGTTCGTAGCTATCCATATGTAAAGAAAAACCAAGCAATTGACATATTTTTAACCACTTACAGACCGGACCATTTTGCTGGCTTAAGACCAGACCACTTTTTGCGATTCGGCACTGCGTCTCTCTAACTGACAATTGCGCGGTTGTTCGACGTGGCTCCCAAACAAAATTGACGTCCTTTTTTTCCCACAAATAGAGCTTTCTTTTGGTGGTATTTGATCACCCCTGCGGTTTTATTTTTTGCGCTATAAACAAAAATAGAGCGACAATTTTGAAAAAAACGCATTATTTTTTACTTTTTGTTATATAAATAAATATCCTCCAGAAATATATATTAAAAAAAAATTTCCCTCAGTTTAGGCCGATACGTATTCTTCTACATATTTGTGGTAAAAAAAATCACAATAAACGATTATTGATTGGTTTGCGCAAACGTTATATCGTTTACAAAATAGGGGATAGTTTTATGGCATTTTTATTAATAATTTTTTTTTTTTACTAGTAATGGCGGCGATCAGCCATTTTTATGGTGACTGCGACATTATGGCGGACACATCCTACATTTTTGACACATTTTTGGGACCATTGTCATTTATACAGCAATCACTGCTATACAAATGCAGTGATTCCTGTATAAATGACACTGGCAGTGAAGGGGTTAACCAGTGGGTGGCAGTGTAGGGGTTATGTGTTCCTAGGGGTGTGTTACTAACTGTGGGGGGCTGGGCTTTCTTTTAGTGAACACTGATCTCTGCTCCAATCACATGGAGCAGAGATCAGCGTCACTTGTTGCTAGGCAGAACAGGGAGATGCTGTTTACAACGGCATCTCTCCGTTCAGCCGCCCCTTGAGGCGATCGCGGGTATGCCCGCGGCGATTGAGTCCGCGCGACCCGCGAACTGACTCACGGGGGTCCCGACCGACACTAAAGATTGGACGTACCTGTACGCCAATATGCCTGCCCGTGGCATTCTGCCGACGTACATCGGCGTGAGCCGGTCGGGAACTGGTTAAGTAATACTGTCATCTAATAGGACAGGCAATGATGATGAAGATATTGACAGTCCAGTGAAGGGTTTATGGGGCATATTGGGCAATCCACTAAGGTTTTAGAATATACAGAGATTAAGCATTTCAGTTCTATAGGTAACCGGGGGGTGGAAGTAAAATAATAACTTGCTTTATATTTACACTGAACGTGGGCAATAAACACTTGCAAATATAGGATTGTATGAAGGAACAGGCTCAAACTGCTGACTTATTTTTTAACCATACATGTAAAGCATTTACAGTGTGTGCTAGATTTCACCAGATGGGTTGTCTGGTATCTTGCTGCAATTCCATGACCAAGCATGGATATAAGAAAATCCAATACTTTTAACAGAGCCTTTTTACACCAATGCTTTAAGTTGATGTGCATTAGAAAATATAAAGTCCCACATGCTGCACCTGTGTGCATTGACTTGAAGTGTTCTAAAAAAGTCCTGTAAAATTGTAATGGATCTAAAAACATGTGCCAACACAACGTAAGTCAATGTTTCATTATTGGTATCAATGAGCCCTAAAGCCAAAGGGGTCATCATAATATTAATCCCTGTAGCTCTTTAGCGACCACAAAGCTTCTATTTAGTGAAGGCCTCTCGTAAGGCAGTGTAGTAAGTATAAAAATTTGTCAGTTGTAGTAGATGTTGGGTATATTACCTCCTATCTTGTTAGAGTAAACATTGGGGCAAAATTTTGGAGCACAGTCAACATCTCAGGTGTGTAAGAAATCTTTAAATGTGTCAGTTCTTAACTAGTCTAGGCCAGTGGTCTCCAAATTGTGGCTGATGGGACAAATGCGGCCCTTGCCTTTATTCGGCTATCAAAGACACACTTCCTCCCACTGACACCAACAAGTGGGCACCATTCCCTCCACTGACACCAACAGTGGGGAACCATTCCTCTTACTGATGCCAACAATGGGGTATTTTTTCTTCCAATGACACCAGTGATGGGACACTATTCCTCCCACTGATATAAACAATTAGGCACCATTCCTTTCTCTAATACTAATGATAGGGCACTATTCCTCCTTTTACTGCTTGTAGTCACTATGTATTTTTCTCCCACTGGTACATTTTTTTTACTGCCACTGGCCACTCTGACCCTCTGACTGAGAAGGACAGTAAACCGGCCCTTTGTCCAGAAAGTGTGTAGACTCCTGGTCTAGGCCCATCCTTAAAGCGGAGTTCCACACAAAAATGGAACTTCCGCTTTAAGGGCAGGTGACCCCCTGACATACCACATTTGGCATGACATTTTTTTTGGGGGGGGGGAGCAGAAACCCTCTTTTTAGAGGGTTCCAGCTCTCACTTCCTCTCGGGTAACCGTGGTACCGGGAAAGGAAGATCACCTCTCCCCCCTCCCTCTCTGCAATCATCTGGGACACGTCACAGGTCCCAGATGATTGCCCCGCCAGTCACAGAGCACCACGCGGCTCACGCATGCGCAGTGTGTGACCAGCTGTGAAGCCACAGCCGGGGTGCCCACAGTGACAATTTCAGCGGAGGAGGCGGAGACGAGCGGGGCTTTCTTTTCCCACATTGCTGGACCCTGGTACAGTTAAGTGTCCAACTATTAAAAGGCAGCAGCTGCAGTATTTGTAGCTGCTGACTTTTAATTAGTTTTTTAAGAGAAACTCCACTTTAAAACCTGTTTGAGTTTAACAAAACTGTCATACACTAGCCATTAAAGGCACACATTTGGGAAGTGTACAAACAATTTTGAGATCTGCATAAAAATCTGTAAAACCTTCAATGTCTAAGTGATAGTCTTCAATGTCCATTTGTTGTGTTATTTCAAATGTATGTCCATCCAAAATGTTTTTTTCTTGTTTATGTTTAGAGTGGGAAGGGACTAGACCACCTGTCAAGTTTTAACTGCTATCCTGGGCTCCTTTACAAAAAAAATCCCTTCATTTCCTGTTTGCTGGCAAAGTTTTACTAGACAGGAAGTAAGGGAATATCTGCAACACAATCACAAATAAAAGTCTGGGGTTCTAGACTTTTCCCACTCTACTAAAGAAAAGTAATTTCATTTATGTCTGTTTTGCTGTTGTAGAGTTATCCTCGTTTCCTATGTGTTATCAGTAAGACAGGAAGTGAGGGAGTATCTTTCTAGCTGAGCCCTGGATAGCAACCTAAACTCAACGTTGGTTTGAATCTATCCCTACTCCATCCAAAAAAGCTTTTGATGGGTATTCACTTCAATTCTGATACCTAAAGGAAACCTTTCCTGAGATTGGTACGGTAGGTGCCAATGGTACTTCTCATTCTGCAAATGCTAGTTTACTAGATGTTATGTTTACCCTCTTGATTTAAATGTCCCTCTGCATGGCACAAGTATGCAAGCTAGGATGATGTCTGACTTCAGAAATATGCATACTTGTTCCAAGTTAGTTGCTCAAACCTTGTTGAACCCAGTTAATCAGTGTATTGTCCGACAACTAGGTGAGTTAGAAGACATTTGAATATATATATATATATATCAGTAGTCCGAGTGGGAGGGGCATCCAATGAGGTACTTAATTTGACCAATAAATACATATATGAGTGCTATAAAGCAATTTTATCTTTGATTAACCAGATGCCTCCAATCCATCCTTAAACACTTGACAACTGGGGCCTCTGCAGCTCGGACCACACGTGGGCTTTTTTAGATATCTTCTAACTCACATAGTTTAGCGCCCACCTGACAACCTCGCAGAGGATCCAGGACTGGGACCTCCATGGCATTGAGGGCAACCTTTTGAATCCTGGATCGAGACAGAGTATTCTCCACCTGCTCTCGCGAAAGGTTGAGTGTTTCTACCCTATAGGTTTACTGCCACCTCAGCAGATGTAACTCATTTTCCTTTTCTTCCAATTAATAAACATTTTTGAGGTAATTATTATTATTTATTATTATTATTTATTATATAGCGCCATCAATTTACGCAGCACTTTACATATACATCGTACATTCACATCGGTCCCTACCCTCAAGGTAGTCATTACATTTGAGTCACTTACTACACTCGAGTCGCCCATGGGTCTTTAGCCAAACTTTTGAGCCAAACCTCCAGGACAGGGGTAGGGAACCTTTTTGGCTGAGAGAGCCATGAACGCCACATATTTTAAAATGTAATTCCGCGAGAGCCATACAATATGTTTAAAACTATTTTTTTTTTCATCGATTAATCGACTAATTTCAATTATAACTAATATCCACATCATCTCCCCCACTGTAATATCCCCATCTCCCCTACAATTGTCTGCTTGCTTACCACTACACAGGCAGGCAGATCCATGAGCAGTTGAGGCGGGTGATGATGACGTCAGCGCACCACTCACCTAGGCCGCCGCCGGGTGTACCAAGATGGCCGCAGCTCCGGAGCAAGGCTGAAGCTGCGGCCTTTCCTATGGGATCAATCCACGGATCGGCACACCACGCAATCCGTGAATTGAGAGGTGAGAGCCAGATGCAGCCATCAAAAGAGCCACATCTGGCTCGAGAGCCATAGGTTCCCTACCCCTGCTCTAGGACCTTTGTGGTTTACCACAGCTTAAACCCCTAGTCAGACAACTATAATCTTCAGATAGGGACCCTTCCAACACAGGCAGCCCAGTATTTGAAGAGTTTTTTTTATAGATGTTCTAGTTTTCAAAAAATAAAATGGAACAATATCAGCCCTTGAGGGTTGTTTTTTGACTTGGTCATGGAATCAGACAACATCAATGGTATTTTAGTATGATTCTTATCGCTGTCAAACAAAAAAGACCCAGAAGGCCTATAGTTTATATTCCTCTTATTTCACGACTTTGGATTAGTGAGAAGGTTACAACATTAAACTATAAAGCTGATAATTCTGCGGAGGATGGGGTTTCCGTTGGTTTTTATTGGGTGGCTACAGACCCTATACAAATCCCCGAGGGCGGCCATCAGGCTGGCGGGGGATGTCTCTGCTCCCTTCCCGTTGTCCAGGGGTACCAGGCAGGGCTGCCCTCTCTCTCCAGCACTATTCGCCATTGCTATGGAACCGGTGGCGGAGGCATTGCGGGTCTCGCCCCACATAAAAGGACTAAAAATAGCGTGGCTGGAGGAGAGGGTAGCACTGTATGCTGACGACCTCCTACTCTTTCTGAATGACGCGGACCCCTCTCTTAGAGGAGCGCTGCGTGTACTGACTGACTTCTCTAGAATAACAGGACTGCGGGTGAACTGGACGAAGTCCCAGTTACTTGCTATTGACCCTGAGGCAAAACGACTAGTCCCGCCAGATCTCCAACTGCAATGGGTAGAAGACATGGTGTACCTAGGGGTGAGGGTATCGAGAGCTGCGTCCAGCTTTATCCCCCTTAACCTAGATCCGGTGGTCCAAGGTGTCAAGGCCAGGTTGAAAGCCTGGGAAAACCTTCCTCTATCCCTATTAAGCCGCATTAACCTAATTAAGATGAAGATAATCCCTAAATTTACCTACCTATTCCGTAACTCCCCACAATGGATACCTTCCTAATTTTTTACAAAATTGAACCGTATGTTCTCCTCCTTCCTCTGGGGCCCCGGCCCCCATAGGTTTAAACTATCCACGCTGATGCGTCCGGTGCTGCGGGGGGGGTTGGCGCTTCCTGACTGCCAGAAATATTTTCTGGCAGCGCAGTTAGTCACGGTAGTCTGGTGGATGGTACCAGACACGTCCAACCCTGCGGCGGTTCTGGAGGCTGCAGTGGTCCGCTCCGTGGAGGCCCTAACACATTTACCCCTGCGGGGTCCCAAAGCCCCCTACGACCTGACACCCTCCATGCACACGACTCTAAGGGCCTGGAGGGCGGGACTGGGACTGGAGGGGTTTCCACAGACTACGATCTCCCCACACGCCCCCCTATGGAACAATCCTACCTTACCCCATCTCTACTCACTACTGGACCCCAAAATTTGGCCCAGATGTGGTATAAAACTCATATCTCACCTCACAACCGGCACAACTATACACCCCTTCAATCACCTGGTATCTCGCAATAATGTACCCCCCTCGCATGTATTCCGATATATGCAGCTATCCGATGCTTTCAAAGCCCAAGTGTTACCCAATACCACACAAATTGTGCAGTCCGCCCTGGAAAAGGTTACAAGATCTGAATGCGCCAGGAAGCCGACTTCGGTCCTTTATGCGCACCTCCTTAGGGTCTCCTCTCCAGATCTGTCAAAGCTCCGTCAAAGATGGACTCAAGACATTCCGGGTCTGGATTCCGAGGACTGGGAGGACATGTGGGACTTTCCCATCACAATCCTGGTCTCCCTTCGAGACCGTCTCATACAATATAAAATACTACACCGGGCATATATTACCCCGTATAGATTAAATAAAATGAGAACCTCCCTGTCCTCGGAATGTTGGAGATATACTGGGGATCCGGGTGACTTTATACACATCTTCTGGTCCTGCCCGGCAATTAAACGCTACTGGTCACAGGTGCTATCAGTAATTCAAGAAGTGGTAGGAATAGATGTAGCCCAAACCCCACGGATATGCCTTCTAGGATTGGTGGAGGGGTTGGCCCCCAGGATAGCGGACAGAACTCTGATAGGACTCCTACTTTTTTATGCCAGGAAAATTATCACTTTATGCTGGAAAAAGCAGGCCCCGCTGTCAATGCTGCTGTGGAAAACTCATGTCAATAAAGTCTTACCACATTATAAGGAAACGTACCATAATAGGGGATGCCCCACAAAATACACGAGAGTGTGGGCCAGGTGGCTGGCTGAGGCCTCCACAGCGACCACAGATTGACATGTCCATGTTGCCATTCTACGGGTGGATGGGAATTTTGTTGTTGTGGGTGCCTAGTATTGCTTTACTTCTTTGTTTTATACTATATAGTGTAACCACTAATATGAGTCTAGTTCCCTTCTTCTGTTGTCCCTTGCGGCCCGACTGAAGAACTTGGTCCTTAGTTATCTTCATAGAGTGGGAGCCAACCTAGCACTAAGTTAGTTGTTGTTTGTTTGTGGACGTGCTACAGCTGTAGATTTATACTGTTGAAGCAACTTGCTGGCCCCTGCGTGGGTCTAACCCTAATAATGTGGCATGTCACTGTTACCTGTTGAATGTCTGTTTGTCTGTCTAAAAATCAATAAAAATATTTTCAAAAAAAAAAAAAAACTATAAAGCTGATAGTTGGTCAGTGTACAAGTTATGCCGCGTACACACGATCGAATTGTCCGGCGTACTTAGTCCGAACGGACTTGGCCACACACGGACACACAGAAAGTCCGGCGTTTGCTAGCGCGATGACGTACAGCACGTACAACGGGACTAGAAAAAGTTCAATAGCCAGTAGACAATAGCTTCCTTTTTCGTACTTGCTTCTGAGCATGCGTCATTCTTAGTCCACCGGACTAGCATACTGACGAACGTATTGTCCGCTGAAACCCAAGTCCGACAGGAAGATTGGAGTGCAAAAATACTTTCTTAGTCCGCCGGACTTCACGCTGGAAAAGTCAGCTAAAACCCACACACGATCGGATTGTCCGGTGAAATGGGTTTCATCGGACTAAGTACGCCATACAATTTGATCGTGTGTACGCGGCATTAGACAACTAGCATTTTCAAATAAAGATTCACAATGGTAGCCCAGTCTTGGAAGCGTTTATTTTATGGATGTTCCAGCTTTCAAACTTTGACAAATCAAAATGGAGCAAAATTAGCACTTCAAGGCTGTTTTTTGACTTGGCCATGGGTTTCAGTCAACATTAAGGCCGCGTACACACGCGGGGACTGTTCGCTGAAACTGTCCGCTGAAACCAAGTTTCAGCGGACAGTCCGCTCGTGTGTGGGCTTTCAGCGGACAGTTTCAGCGAACAGTCCGCTGAACAAGGTTTTTCGGAAATTCCGAAAAACTGTCCGCTGAAACCTTGTTTCAGCGGACAGTCCCCGCGTGTGTAGGCTTGTTCGTCAAACAAAGTTGCGCGCATGCTCAGAAAGGATTTTCACGCCGAAAGTTATAATGCAGTGTATAGGACGTCGTATTTTTCGTCCCGTCGTACGTGCCGTTCACGTCATCGCGCACGGTTTCAGCAAACTGTTCGTCCGTCGTGTGTGGCCATGTCCGTCCATGTTAATTTTGAGCGGACTGTTTGCCGAAACTGTTTGACGGACAAAGTTGGGCGAACAGTCCCCGCGTGTGTACGCGGCCTAAGGGTATCTTGGTTATCATTCTTACTGCTGTCAAACAAAAAAGACCCAGAAGGTTTATAGTTTACCTTCCCCTTGTTTC
Organism: Lithobates pipiens; assembly: GCF_037356315.1. Taxonomy (NCBI): domain Eukaryota; kingdom Metazoa; phylum Chordata; class Amphibia; order Anura; family Ranidae; genus Lithobates; species Lithobates pipiens. The sequence continues at coordinate 48,411,902 of NW_027507791.1, read as the reverse complement.
ATGACTTAGAATTACTGAGAAGGTTAAAACAATAAACTATAAAGCTGAACTTTGTTAGGTTGGTCAGTTGGTCGGTGTACTAGCGAGATAACTAGCATCTTCAGACAAAGATTCACAATGGTAGCCCAGTGTTAAAAAGGTCTGTTTTACGAACGTTCCAGTTTTTAAACCCTGACAAATGAAAATGGAACAGTATTAGCCCTTAAGGGTTGTTTATTTACTTGTCCATGGGTTTCAGTCAACATTAAGGGCATCTTTGTTATCACTCTTACTACTGTCAAACAAAAAAAGAACCAGAAGGCTTAAAGTTTAGATTCCCCTTTTTTCACAACTTTGGATTAGTGAGAAGGTTACAACATTAAACTATAAAGCTTAAATTTGTTAGGTTGGTCAGTTGGTCTGCGTACTAGTTAGACAACTATAATTTTCAAATAAAGATTCACAATGGTGGCCCAGTGTTGGAAAGGTTTGTTTATGGATATTCCACTTTTTTTGAACCTTGACAAATGAAAATGCAATAGTATTAGCTCTCGAGGGTTGTTTATTGACTTGGCCATGGGTTTCAGTCAACATCAAGGGTATCTTGGTTATCATTCTTACTACTGTCAAACAAAAAAGACCCAGAAGGCCTATAGTTTATATTCCCCTTATTTCACAACTTTGGATCAGTGAGAAGGTTACAACGTTAAACTATAACACTGAAATTTGTTAGGTTGGCCAGTTGGTCAGTGTACTAGTTAGACAACTAGCATTTTCAGACAAAGATTCACAACGTCAGCCCAGTGTTGGAAAGGTTTGTTTTATGGACATTCCACTTTTTAAACCTTGCCGAATGAAAATGGAACAGTATTAGCCCTTAAGAGTTGTTGTTTTTTGACTTTATGGGTTTCAGTCATTCTTACCACTGTAAAAAAAAGAACCAGGAGGCCTATTGTTTACATTCCCCTTTTTTCATGACTTTGGATTAGTGAGAAGGTTACGACATTAAACCATGAAGCTGAGATTTGTCAAATGAGGCATTTTAATGCATGACCACAAAGATTGCATAGACTGCCAAAAGTTGAAGAACGGTTGAAGATCTTTGAGTAAGTCTTGACAATACTGTCACCATCAATCAAAAGAACATTGTCATTTGGACAGCAATCAGACATATTGGGTTCTTTTTTTTTTTTTAAGAAAACAAAAATCTACAATTTCACCAAATTTCCAAGCCACTTATACATTATATTAATGCCCCTGGTAGATTCATTTTGTCAGAAAAAAAGGCATGTACAGACAGGTATCCTTAAAACCATAATTATAATTAAATTTTCACAACCACTGCTTGAAGGGGGGGTCCTAAAAACATCCTAGAAATTTTCCCAACACTTTGAAACTCAAAGGATCTAAAATCCTAAGAGATGCAATCAATCATTCTCTGTATAAGTCCAGTGCTCAGACACTGGGTGGCTGCCTACTTGAAGCTTTGTTCGGTGGGGGTCTGGCCCAAGAAAGACAAGATTGACTAGACAATAGCAAAAAAAAAAAAGCTTCTGAATTACTATTCAGACAGCACCGTTGTCAACAGTATATTAGGAAAAAATGTATTTTGAAAATCAATCTATCTATCTATCTATCTATCTATCTATCTATCTATCTATCTATCTATCTATCTATCTGTCTATCTGTCTATCTGTCTATCTGTCTATCTGTCTATCTATATCTATCTATCTATCTATCTATCTATCTATCTATCTATCTATCTATCTATCTATCTATCTATCTATCTATCTATCTATCTATCTATTTCATATTGGTGTATGGTTGACCTTTTTGCTGCCATTCTCATTATAAAATTTACTTAAAGAATATTTTAATTTATTTACTAAATATTTTTTTTAAATATTTAGTTTTCATTAAAAGATAATCTGGTGTCCAGTTCCTCTTTCTCTGCTTCCTGTATTACCAAACACGTTCATACTAACAACGCAGGTCCAAAATCTGTTGACATATTTAAATAAAATACCCTTTATCTGTTATTGCAATGTTGGTGATCTCCCAAAGCCCCTTTGTGGCCACTAGCTGTCTACAATGACTCTAGCAATCACTGCATGGCTCAGGTTGGGTGACAACATGATGGTGACAACAATGGACTATGCCTTGTGCAATTTGTGATGAAATGGCAATTTGCAGTCTCCATGGGAAGCCTATGTGAGAGGGGTGACAACACAATTGGAGGTCAGGGACAGAGCGTTGTCACCCTAACATAGGAAATGTTTGAACAAGGGCCTTTATGGCAGGATCACCAGGTATTAATTTAATGAGAGCAACAGAATTAAAAACACTGACATTTTAAAATGACATCAATGTGTCAAAGCTTAAATAAGATTTTAGTGATTGGCATTGCATACTTTCACCACCTTTGCAAATACCAGTAACTGGGCACAAAACAGATTTTACCTACCTTAAATGTTAACCTTGGCACTGAGATGATCAATGCTTAGTGTGGCCTACATTATGGTTACATTACGAGCCCTATAGAACTCCATGGCCTGTGGCCAACTGATCTCAAGGTTGGTGGAAATACGGTCATCCAAAACAAATTGTCTCGGATGGCGGCCATACTTTCAACCCCTTTGCAAATACCAGTAACTGGGCACAAAAGAGATTTTTATCTACCTTAAATGTTAACCTTGGCACTGAAATGATCAATGCTTAGTGTAGCCTACATTATGGATACATTACGAGCCCTATAGTACTCCATGGCCTGTGGCCAACTGATCTCAGGGTTGGTGGAAAAATGGTCATCCAAAACAAATTGTCTCGGATGGCGGCCATTATTTCCATTAGATAACAACAGCATCAGGGGTGTATGCTCAGTGCAGCAACACAAACCTACATTAAAGGTTAACCTTAGGTTTGAGATGATTGTTGCTTAGTGCAGCCTATATTATGGATACATTACGACCCCTACAGAGCTCCATAGCCACTTGCCAACCAATCTCAAGGTTGGTGGGAGAGTGGCTATCCAATAAACCAATTGTCCCAGATGGCGGCCATTACTTCTACCAGATAAGGACAGCATCAGGGCTGTATGCTCAGTGCATCAACACACCCTACCTTAAAGGTTAACCTTAGGATTGAGATGGCATTTGGTCCATGTGTATGTCAGCAAGACCAGCTCCCGTTCAATGCTCTCAGCCAATAGCTAAAAACGCTGACCAGAGTGTTCTAGCGGGGGGAGGGGGGGGGGCGAGAGTAGCCCTGTCAGAACACAACAGCTCAGTGGAAGAGATCGCTGTACTAACGTTCGATTGTTAGTACAGCGGCGGCTTTGATCGGAGGTGTCAGTTTTATTAGTGTGTACCAGGCTTTAGTCTGGCCTACAATATGGATACATTAGGACTATTACAGAATGCCATAGCCAGTAGCCAACCAATCTCAAGGTTGGTGGGAGAATGGTCATACAAGATAAATTGTCTCAGATGGTGATCATTATTTCTACCAGATAAGTACAGCATCAGGGTTGTATGCTCAGTATATCAACACACATTAGAAACTGCAGTAAGAACTTCAAACTGCCATCTGATGTCTGTGGTTAGGCCCTGACATCAACCTAATAAATTGCCAGTAAAATCTCAAACAAAATCAAGTATTTTTGATGTATACCTTTCCATAAATGACGTACCTTTGAAGTTGCTAAAATCGACTGCTCCAAGAAGAGTCATTTCCTCTTCCGGAAGTGTCTAATTACTGTCTTTTATTGCCCAGCTAAAGCAGAAGAAGCAAAGGAGAATACTATAGACTGAGTCTGCTGGGGTTGATGACATCACATCCAAGATGGTGGCACTTAGCAGCAGTCTTATGCTGTGTACACACGATCGGAATTCCGGCCAGAAAAAGACCGATGAGAGCTTTCCATCAGAAAATGTGACCGTGTGTACGCTCCATCGGAATTTAGCTGTCCGAATTTCCGCCAGCCAAAAATTGATAGCATGTTCCCAATTTTCCCGATGGAAAAACTTTCTATCGGTAATTCCGATCGTGTGTATGAAATTCCGACACGCCAAAAAATCACACATGCTCAGATTCAACTACGAGACGGAAGCTATTGACTACTGGCTATTGAACTTCCTTTTTTTAGTCACGTCGTACGTGTTATACGTCACCGCGTTATAAACGATCGGAATTTGATGTGACCGTGTGTAGGCAAGACAGCTTAAACTGAATTCCGTCGGAATTCCGTCGGGAAAACCATCAGAGCTTTTTCCGACAAGAATTCCGATCGTGTGTACGCGGCATTAGAGCTTTTCGATATCTACAGGGAGGATTTTACAAGTAAATAATGTGTCTAAAATACGTGAACCCTTTAACGTTCTGCTCCACCGTTTGGTAGACTTAGTAAAAAAATAATAGTAGTGTGCACTAGACTTAGAACGTTAAAGGGTTAAAGAGGAGCTCCAGTCTCCCCCCAAAAAATTAAACATCAGCAGCTAAAAACCCTGTAGTTGCTGTCTTTTAATATAAGGACACTTATCTGTCCAGAGACCTAGCAATGTCCTCACCTGAGCCAATCAGCTTCAGGTGCAGGCGCCAGCATCTTAAGCAAGGGAAAACGGGCAGTGAGGTTTTGCGGCTCCACAGCCGTTTTCCTACTGTGCATGCGGGAGCCACATTGCGCCTTGTATATGGTCCCACAGTCTTCTCTGGGACCTGTGATGTGTCCCAGAAGGCTGTGGGGGAAGGAGGGGGGCCGGACCATTTGTTTAGATCACCGCTTTGCATCTGACCGGAAGCGGGAGCGGTTCCTATCAAAACCAGGTACCCACTCCCCCCCCTCAAAAAAAGTGCCAGTGGAGGGGGGTAGACATGTGCGATTAGTTAATTAGTTAGTTAATTTACGCAAATTTGTACATTCGGGGGGATCTGAAACACGATTTCTATGCTTCTGAATTTTGTATGAAATACAAAATTCCGTTTACGGATTTCAGATCCAAATTCCGTTACAACGAAAACGTGACTGGTGTTTTGTTGACCAATCAGAGGTTTTCTTCTGCTGCTGAGTGAGGGTTGGAAAAATTACCTGGGTGATTTAGAATCGGAAAAAATAAGAATTTTCGTTAATTACGATTATTCCTTATGATGAAGTTAAAAAACCCAGGAAGTCATCACAGCACAGGGATGGTGGGAGCCCCTCATAATGAGCACAGCACAGGGATGGTGGGAGCCCCTCATAATGAGCACAGCACAGGGATGGTGGGAGCCCCTCATAATGAGCACAGCACAGGGATGGTGGGAGCCCCTCATAATGAGCACAGCACAGGGATGGTGGGAGCCCCTCATAATGATAAATTCATCATAGCGAATGTACGTAATTGTTACGAAAAGTTAACGAAACCTAAAGAAAAATGAATTTCGGACACAAATTACGAAATACGAATTAACGGCTAATACGAAACAGAACGGAAGAAATCAAAACAAATTTATTGACGGCGCACATGTCTAGAGGGGGGGGGGGGGTTGCAAACAAGCGGAATTTTACCTTTTGGGCTAAGTTCTGCTTTAAATGCACTTAAAAATGGAAAATTGTATCAAATACTTATCGTAATTTTCATTTCCTGGTTCTAATCAATGACAGCTTACTACCTTATGTAGGCTGCCATGTTGGCACTGGGAAAACTGAAAATTGCCTTTACTACTTATGCCACATACACACGATTGGAGTTTTAGTCGGAAAAATCTTGGATGGTTTTTCCTGACGGAATTCCGCTCAAGCTTGGCTTGCATACACACAGTCACACAAAAGTTCTCTGAACTTTCGACCATCAAGAACGTGGTGACGTACAACACTACGACGAGCCAAGAAAATGAAGTTCAATGCTGCCGAGCGTGCGTCAAATTGTTTCTGAGCATGCGTACGTAGGAATTTTGCTCGTCGGAATTGGTACAGAGGATCGGAATTTCTGATCTGAACTTTTTCCGTCTGAAAAATAGAGAACCTGCTCTCAATGTTTCGCTGGCGGGAATTTAGCCAACAAAAGTCCTATGGAGCATACACACGCACTCAATTTTTCGACCAAAACCTCACATCGGACTTTTGCTGGCGGAAATTTCCGATCGTGTGTACGAGGCATTACTGTAACTTTCCTCTCCTGGTGCCAATCCATGGCAGCATACATGTGGCAGTATGCTTCAATGTTGGCGCCAGGGAATCTTATTGTTGACAGTGTTAAACAACACCAATTCGTAATTGCCTTCAGCAAAAAAATAATTTTCTTTTTCAAATTTGGATAAAGCGGTGGAAGATTTGATCGTCTGTAAGGAATAATGTACCATTGTTTGCTGTCTCAGTCATCAGCTCAAATTGATTCTAGGCCTTCAGGGTTCTCAAAAAACAGGTTTTTTTTTTCTCTCTGCTTCCATTTTGAGAATATAGAAATATTTTTCACACCTGCTGATGCAACAGAAAGTAATTGGAATTTGGCCAAAGTAAGAGATGGCCAGCAGAGGAACTTGGCAAAATTTCCTGAATGATGGTTGTCAAAGGTTCATGACTATTCAGAAGCTTAGTCCAAATTTTTAGCAGCAGGAGAAGCCAACATGTTTCAGGGGAGAGGCCCTACTCCCCCCCTCCCGATGGAACCACTCAAGTGCGAGAAGATCTCATAGCCCTGAGGATATGTGAGGCATCTCCCCCAAAATGCGTTGGCTTCTCTTAGTGCTCGTTTTAATACAAATTTGGACTAACACGTCTAAGGTCTCACAAACTTTTGTACTGGGCACTCCTGAGTACTCATCCCAAATTTGCTATTTACTGTATGTCCTTTTGGAGACTATTAGAAAGGTAACAGCCCAAGACCGAAACAAACAAGAACCTTCCTATACTGCACTACTGTACAGTTTGCCAGTCCCTTTGAAGAAGGACTTAACCTTTAAAGTGGTTGTAAACCCTCCCCTACAACTTTGTCCCATGTGAATCAGCATAAAAATCCATAATGAACACTGCTTGTAGATATCTCCTTACTTGCTTAGTATTGTTGCAATCCTTTTTGTTCTTTAGAATGAAGTCACTGAGCATACCCAATTCTTCCCTGATTTACGGCACACTCTCTAAGCCCTTGTACACACGGTCGGAGATTCCGACGGAATGTGTCCTATCGGACCGTTTTGTCGGATAATCTGACTGTGTGTGGTCTGCATCTGACTTTTTCCGTCAGAAAATATCCGTCGGACTCAATTTTCCAACTTATTGGAAATATTTTCCGACAAACTGGTCCGATCGGACCTTGTCCGATCATGTGTAGAGAATTCCGATCGGGCAAAGTGCCACGCATGCTCAGATCAAATTCCTACACCAAAGCTACTGGCTACTTGCCTGAACGTAGTCTCGTGGTAACGAAATTACATCATCACGTTCTGAACGATCGGATTTTCCGAACAAACTTTGTCCGACCGTGTGTATGCAACAGTTTCGGACAAAATCTGTCGGACAAAATCTGTCGGACAAAATCCAACGGATTTGGTTGGTAGAATGTCCGACTGTGTGTACAAGGGCTATGTCTTATCTATCTGTTATCAGGACTCCCTGCGGCACAGCACTGAACTCCCAGCAGGCTGCTAATCACTCAGAACTTTCTTCTACACACCATGTGACCATGTGACCTCACATACAGTGTAAACCAGGGAATTGGACAGCAGTCCTGCAGTCTTATCAGCTGAAGCTGGTAGGACTCATGCAGGCAAACACTAGGTAATCAGCACAAGTAAATACTATGAAATAAGTCCGCTATGAACAGGGAAGCAGGGTTGCCATAGAAACGTTGGATTGAGAAGGAGGCTTGGTTAACAGTACAGGAAGTGCTCAATGTAAAGGACGTAAATACACTCCACTGTGGACTCAGAAAACAATACTTAAGATGGCGCTGCATAACCCCAGGAAACAAGTTTTTTAAAGTTTCTTTAAACAGTAAGTAACATGCAATTTGGGCTGGATTACAGTGGCTATAGTCTGATAATTACTTATTATAATGGACTAAATGAAAAGAAGCATCAGAGTGGGAGAGTTTACTTCCTCTTTAAACCCAAAAGTACCGTTATTCTTCTCCCATTGGTCCAGCACTATCTGACACACACACACCAGTTGTCATAGGTGGGCTCACCTCTCACTTTGGTGAGGCTTCTTTTTAATTCCTACCAAGTCACCATGGCCAAAAAAATGCAGTATACGGAAGGGAGACTCAATCCAGAAACTTTTGCCCGAATCAACTCAATTTGTCATCAGATTTGGTAAAAATTTACAACGTGTTTCAGGGCTCCAGAGTTCAGAGCTCCCCCTTAATTAAAGCTATCAAACACAAATCCCAAATGCACAATCATGCAATATTAATAAAGACATAAAGATTTTACTTTAAAAAAATATAGATCACACAAAATTAGCCAACAAAAGTTTAGCTTTAAGGAAAGAGCCAATCCAGAAATATTGTCATCCCAGTTGACAAAAACAACATGTTTCAAGGCTTCAAGGGCCCCCTTCATCAGGGCTGTAAAATATAGATCACAAAAATAAGTCATTAAAATAATTTTATACCATTTTAAAACATTCGTTAAAACTTCAGATACTATCAGTAAATAGTAATATAAGAATATCAATGTTGTTATAATTAGAATTGCCAAGAGTATCTGATGTTTTAACTAATGTTTCAAAAGGATATAAAATTATTTTAGTGAATAATTTTTGAGATCTATGTTTTACATCCCTGATGAAGGGGGCCTTTGAAGCTCTGAAACACTTTGTTTTGATCAAATGCGATGACAAATCAAATTGATCTGGGCACATACAGTATTTCTGGATGGGCATCTCCAGGCAAATAGCTAAATGCACAGATAAAATTAATATATGGGGGCTGTCTGAGCTGTCAAAGGATTTGTATTCCTGTCCATCCAGTCCTGAGATTTACACAACTCTGCCACACAGCACAGCCCTGATCTTTCTTTCCTGCAGTTTCACTTTCGCTTGCAGGTTCCATTCTTCCCAACCCAGCCTGTGATTGGACAGTGAAAAGAGAAGAAGCACACTGCTGAGTTAACCTCTCTGTCACTCTGCTTTCTCCTTCTATTAACATGTTCCCTGTTAGTGGTGGTCTAACACAAAATCTGCCTACACATCTGTTTTTTGGCTGTAGATTTAAGCACACCATGCCTTGCTGCCCTGCCAGGACTGGGGGGGGGGAGGGGGAGGGGGGGAAGCCATCAACATACTGACAAAAACACAAGAAAGAGAGGGCGCACCAGCCTAGCGCATTATCCCAATAACCATTTCTTTGTAAAAAATAACCATGTATCTATTTACGAAAGATAAAACAGACAAAGCACCTCCAAGTAATAAAAGTATTCTACCCACGCTCCTAGAGGGGTTTGGGGGGACAACACCTAGATCTAACTGGCTTACGAGTTTCAAGGATTATACCCTCTTCCCCTGAGGTTTTGGCTCTGAGAAGGAGGGTATTGTCCTCGAAACCCGTAAGCCAGTGAGTGTGGTGGTCTAACACAAAATCTTCCTACCAATCCGTTTATTGGCAGTAGATGTAAGCCCAACATACCTGACTTACGAGTTTCAAGGGTAATACCCTCTTCCTCTGAGGTTTTGGCTCTGAGGAAGAGGGTATGACCCTCAAAACACGTAAGCCAGTTGGATCTAGATCAGTGATGGCGAACCTTGGCACCCCAGATGTTTTGGAACTACATTTCCCATGATGCTCAACTACACTGCAGAGTGCAAGAGCATCATGGGAAATGTAGTTCCAAAACATCTGGGGTGCCAAGGTTCGCCATCACTGATCTAGATGATGTCAAGCCCTAGGATCACATGGTTGGCTCTCTTTTTCTTTTCCTTTTAAGATTTGTGATGGAAGATTAAAAGAAAACTAGGCATGATAATATACTTTACCTTTCATGAGTATGAAATCAGCCCTAATGAAGGGGGTGGAGTGTGGCCCCTGAACTCCATTGGCTATTACACTTACTACATGTTTGGAATAAAACCTCCTTTTTGTTTTTTGATTTTTCAGTATGGAGCTCCAATCTTTTGATCCAATCATTGGGGACCGAGTCACCCTTGCCTCTCTGTACAAAACAAATTTAGAAATTTGATGTGTTACTGTAACAAAGTATAGAGAACTGTTTAATTATGGTCTTCACAAATCTCTAGGCTTGCTGTTTCTTGGCCTGGGTACCCTGAATTAATGTATCCTGAAATAACATAGGTTCCATACTGGAAGATTTACAATATCCTTTGACAAAATTCTAGCAGAGTTGCTTCTCACCTCCATGCTGACTCGTATTTTGTCAAGCCCCGGCATTTCTTTCTTTTAGAGCCATCTCCAGCCTTAAGGCCATTTAACGACATGTCCTTTTAATGGGGCAATCAGTAAAGGACAACTGGGTCAATTCACAGAACAGTAGACCTGGCAGGCATTGTCTGGACACGGCTTACAGATATTGATTAGAGAACAGAACTTTTATCAGTCTAAATCAATAATCCCTGATTTTGTCTTCAAGAAAGGTCGGTGCTTGATGAAAAGTCAAGGAAGATGGTCACGATGGAACTTGATTGAGGAAGCTATTACTGATATTCTCCTTTCAATGTTTAGAATGTCTATTGGCGATTGGGGATGTTATTTGCTTTATCTTTTAGGCAAACTTTACAATTGCAGTAAAAGCACAGTAATGACATCAAACATGGCTCCTCTATGTGTACTACCCATAATCTACGACCCATCGGAAGATGTTATGTGATCTATCTCTCATCAGTTGCCACTTAAAGCAGAACCAGGCCTAAATGTTAAATTTACCACCATCCCATGGTCTCTGCCAAAGGGATAAAATTCAAAGCTGAGCCTGAAATTCAGTGGTGGCCTGTCCAAAAAGGGCGCAGGGGCGCTGCCCCCCTAATCCATGCGCCTGGCCCCTAATCTACATGCAAGGCTCCGGATGCATGGATTTCAATGTTTGTTTTTTTAATGCACATGGTTAAAGCCTGGGGCTCTAATTGGCTTAAAAAAGGGTGGGCTCAGGATGCAGAGCACGGTGCCCTGAGCCCACCCAGTTGTGTGACAATAACAAATTAATATTTGCTATTGTCTTCCTGATTCTCCTCCTGGCCAATCAGGACGCGGGTCCTGAGACCTGATTGGCCGAGAGGAAAAGCGATCATATTGGCCACTGAGGAGAAGGAAATGCAGGGTGAAGCCATCGTGGAGGAAGACCTAGATAGAGTAAGTGCTAGGCTGGTGGGCTGACGATCGAGTGATGGGGGGTTTGGTTTGGTCAGGAGACTGGTCAGAGGCCATCTGAAGTTTTATAGTTGATACTTTGTCAACTGTCTGACCTCAAACACTGTCTCCGAACTTCTGAGTGTTAAAAATAGTAACCTTTTATGCAAAAAAGATCAAAAGATCCAAAAAGTTATGGATGGAGCCCAAGGAGATAAGTCAGCCTATGTTTTCTTATATATTGGACGCTCCAACAGTGAGATCTTCCAGTTATTATTTGCGTATCTTCTCCTGTACTCCTTGTCAACTGTCTGACCTCAAGCACTGTCCCTAAACTCCTGAGTGTTCATAATAATATCAAATAACAGATCTCTGTAGCAAGCATACAAATTTTTGTAAAAAATGTTCAGTTGACCCAAAAAGTTATATCTGGAGCCTAGTGAGATGAGTAGGCCTATGGTTTCCTATACCTTGGATGCTCCAACAGTGAGATCTTCCAGTTATAATTTGCGTATCTTCTCCTGTCTCCCTTGGAGATTTGGATGTTACCATTCGTCTGTTGAGTACAATGGGACAAAGTGTCTCCACACTCCCGAGTGTTCAAAATAGCTTCAAAATTGCAGATCTCTGTAGCTTGTTAACATTTTATGTTAAAAAGGTCGATTTCAAAAGTTATGGATGGAGCTCAATGAGATGAGTCAGCCTATGGTTTTTTTATATCCTGAATTCTCAAACAGCTAGATCTTCCAGGTTTATACCATATATCTTCTCCTGTCCTCCTTGGATATTTGGATGTTCTTTTTCATCTGTTGGGTACAATGAGTCTAATGCATCAGCACTAGTCATGGGACTGGTCAGAGGACACCTGAAGTCTTATCGTTGATACCTTGTCAACTGTCTGACCTCAAATACTGCCTCCGAACTCCCAAGAGTTCAAAATAGTATCAAATAACAGATCTCTGTAGCTTGGTAACATTTTATGCAAAAAAAGTCAGATGACCCAAAAAGTTATTGATGGAGCGCGGTGAGATGAGTCAGCCTATGGTTTATTTTATCTTGGATGCTCCAACAGTGAGACCTTACAGTTGTAATTCACGTATCTTTTCCTATCCTCCTTGGAGATTTGGATGTTTCCATTCATCTGTTGAGTACAATGGGACTAATGCATTGGTACTAGTCATGGGACTGGCCAGAGGCTACCTGAACTCTTAGCCCCTGTACACACGGTCGGAGATTTCGACAAGCAAATCCGTCGGATTTTGTCCATCGAATTTTGTCCGACGGATCTTGTCCGAAACTGTTGCATACACATGGTCGGACTAAGTTGTCGAAAAATCCGATCTTTCAGAACGTGATGACCTAATTTCGTTACGATGGGACTACATTCAGGCTAGTAGCCAATAGCTTTGATGTAGGAATTTGATCTGAGCATGCGTGGCACTTGGTCCGATCAAAATTCTCTACACATGATTGGAGTATGTCTGAACGAACCAGTTGGTCAGGAAATATTTCCAACAAGTTGGAAATTTGGGTCCGACGGATATTCCGACGGAAACATTCAGATGCATACCACACACAGTCGGATTATCCGACAACACGGTTCGAAATGACACATTCCGACGGATTCTCCGATCGTGTGTACAAGGCTTTATAGTTGATATCTTCTCCTGTCCTCCTTGGATATTTGGATGTTCTTTTTCATCTGTTGGGTACAATGAGTCTAATGCATCAGCACTAGTCATGGGACTGGTCAGAGGTCACCTGAAATCTTATAGTTGATGCCTTGTCAACTGTCTGACCTCAAACACAGTCTCCGAGCTCCTGAGTGTTAAAAATAATATCAAGATTCCTGTAGCTTGTTAATATTTTTTGTGAAAGAGGTCAGTTGGCCCAAACACTTATGGATGGAGCCTAGTGAGATAAGTCAGCCTATGGTCTCTTATATCTTGGAATCTTCAACAGTGAGACCTTCCAGTAATAATTATCATATCTTCTCCTGTCCTCCTTGAAGATGTGGATACTCCTTCCTTCTGTCATTCTCCATTATTAAAAATAATCAAAAATATGATCAGGGATGGTGGGAACCCAGGAACTCTTAACAGAGGTCTAACCATTAGAATCCCAGAAAGATAGTAAAGTATACTGTTAGCCGTTGTACACACGATCGGAGATTCCGACGGAATGTATCCGATCGGAGCGTTTTGTCGGATATTCCGACTGTGTGTGGTCTGCATTGGACTGTTTCCGTCGGAATATCCGTCGGACCAAATTTTCCAACTTGCCGGAAATATTTTCCGACAAAATGCTCCTATCGGACATACTCCGATCATGTGTAGAGAATTCCGATCGGACGAAGTGCCACGCATGCTCAGATCAAATTCCTACATCAAAGCTATTGGCTACTAGCCTGAACATAGTCCCGTCGTAACGAAATAACGTCATCACGTTCTGAACGATCGGATTTTCCGTCAACTTCGTCCGACCGTGTGTATACAACAGTTTCAGACAAAATCCGACGGACAAAATCCGACGGACAAAATCAGACGGATTTGGTTGTCGGAATCTCCGATCGTGTGTACAAGGGCTAAGATGTTTCCTATCTTGGGGTCACCCCTACATTTAGGGTCAGATTAAGGGTTAGATTTAGGATTTTAGACCACGATTGACCCCAAACACATTTATGACAAATAATTTGAATAAATACATTGAGAAAAAGAAAAGTAAAGTGTAAGTAAAAAAGAAAATGTTACTAATGACTTTTAGTTTGCAGAGACCATGGGACTAATGCATTGGTACTGGTCAGGGGACTGGTCAGAGGGTATTTGAAGTCTTATAGTTGATGTTTTGTCAACTGTCTGACCTCAAACACAGTCTCCGAACTCCTGCGTGTTTAAGATACTATCAAATAACAGATCCCTGTAGTCAGACTATGTTTTCTTATATCTTGGAATCTCCAACAGCAAGACCTTCCAGTACTAATTCATGTATCTTCTCCTGTCCTCCTAGGAGATTTGAATGTTCCCAATCATTTGTTGAGTACAATGAAACTAATGCATTGACACTAGGCATGGGACTGGTCAGAGGCCATCTGATCTCTGTAGTTTGCTAACATTTTATGTGAAAAAGAAAAAAGATCAGTTGACCCAAAAAGCTATGGATGGAGCCTAGCGAGATGAGTCAGCCTATGGTTTCTTATATCCTGGAATCTCCAAAAGCATTAACAACTCTCATATATTGTCCTTGAAGATGTGGATGCTACCATTCCTTCTGCAATTCTCCAATATTAAAAATGTTTTAAAATTTTATCAGGGATGGTGGGAACCCAGGAACTCATCACGGAGATCCAACCATTAGAATCACAGAAAAACAGGAAAGTAAATTGATATGCCGCGTACACACGATTGGACTTTCTGGCGGACTTGGGCTCCACCGGTCTTTTTCTTCCCAAAAGTCCGGCGGACCTAGAAATTAAACTGGCTTCAAATTTTCCGGACTCGGCTTTTAGCGGACAAGCCGTTCGTCTGTGTGCTAGTCTGATTGACTAAAATCGATGCTAGGGCAGCTATTGGCTACTGGCTATGAACTTCCTTAATCTACGTCATCACATTAGAATCTGTCGGACTTTTGGAGTGATCGTGTGTGGCCAAGTCCGTTTGTTTGAAAGTCCGGTGGACCTCAGCTGCAAAGCCTGTCGGATTGTCCGCCGGACCAAGTCCATCGAAAAGTCCGGTCGTGTGTACGCGTAAATAGATGCTTCCTATCTTGGGGCTACCCCTGCATTTCTGATTTAGGCTAAATTCACACATTTGTGTGGCTTGTCATCCCTTCTGCAAAGAAGCCCCAACAAATTGTTCATCCATCTTGATTCCTGGTGTTCCTTTTGCAAGAGAAATGAGCTCCAACCCTAACCCCAGCCATAACCCTAGCCATTGCCAAACTCTAGCCTAACCCTAACCCTAGCCTAAAGCTAGCCATAACCCTAATCCTAGCCTAAACCTAGCCATAACCCTAACTCTAGCCTAACCCTAGCCAAAACTCTATATCTAGCCTAACCCTATCCATAACCCTAACCCTAGCCTACCCTAGCCATGGCCGTGGAAGGAAAAGGAATTATGCCATGCTATGTATGTTATCATTGGTGAAAGCCAAAGTCACAACAGAGTTGAACGCATCCTAAGTCACATCAAAATTGCATCAAAGTCACAATGGAATGATTTTGAAGTGTAAATGGAGTCTTAAGCCGCGTACACACGGGCGGACTGTCTGGCCAACTTAGTCCGTCAGACAATCCGACGGACAGTCCGTCATACTTTCGAATAAACGGACTTGACCACACACACCACTTTTTGAGCGGACTAATATGGCGTACTAAGTCCGCCATACTATCCGCCCTACTTTTGAAATGAACGGACTCGCCCACACACGCGGAGGAAAGTCCACTCATTTCGAGCGCGTCTCCAGGTAGGCGGGGCCCGCGAAGGAGACGTCGCTGACCCCGCCGCCTGGTATGGACTTAAAGGGGAACCCCAACGCCGAAAAAAATCGGCGTGGGGGTCCCCCCCAAGTCCACAACAGACCCTTGTCCGAGCACGCTACCCGGCCGGCCAGGAAAGGGGGGCGAGCGAGCGCCCCCCCTCCTAAACCGTACCAGGCCGCGTGCCCTCAACATGGGGGGTGCCTTGGGGAAGGGGGGGCCGCGCGGCCCCCCCACCCCAAAGCACCTTGTCCCCATGTTGATGAGGACAAGGGCCTCTTCCCGACAACCCTGGCCGTTGGTTGTCGGGGTCTGCGGGCGGGGGGCTTATCGGAATCCGGGAGCCCCCTTTAATAAGGGGGCCCCCGGATACCGGCCCCCCACCCTATGTGAATGAGTATGGAGTACAATGTAAAATAAAAAGTACCAAAAAAAACACAACACACGAGATAAAATACTTTATTGCACAGCTCCGGGGGTCTTCCGTCTTCGGGGGTCTTCTCGCCGGACTCCTCCGCTATCTTCTTGTAGCTCTTTTGCTAGCGGAGGAGTCCGGCTTTCTTCCTCGCCGCCGGCCTCTTCTCCCGACTTTGGGGGTCTTGTCCCCCTCTTCGGTTCTTCTGCCGGGCCACCGCGCCTTCTTATAGCCACCGCCGCCTTCCGTTCTTCTTCTTCTTCTTCTTCTTCTTCTCCAGGAGATGTTGCCTCGACGATCTCTCCGGCCGGAATGCCAGGGACGCACTGCGCGGCCACTTATATAGGGACAATGGGGCGGTGTCACATGGCTTTATGTCACATGGGTTGATGTCACATGGGGACTATGACATCGTAAGGGGGCGGGATCACCATGTGACACCAACCCATGTGACATAAAGCACCCCCCCATGTTGAGGGCACGCGGCCTGGTACAGCTCAGGAGGACTCGCATTTCGGCAGACAATCCGCCCGTGTGTATGCCAGTCCGCCGTACTTTTGAAATGAGCGGACTTTTCCCGCCCGGAGAAAAGTCCGCTCATTTCGAGCGGGTATCCAGGTAGGCGGCCTGGTACAGCTCAGGAGGGGGGGGGCGCTCGCTCGCCCCCCTTTCCTGGCCGGCCGGGTAGCGTGCTCGGGTCTGTTGTGGACTTGGGGGGGACCCCCACACCGATTTTTTTCGGCGTTGGGGTTCCCCTTTAAGTCCATACCAGGCGGCGGGGCCCGCGAAGGAGACGTCGCGGGCCCCGCCGCCTGGTATGGACTTAAAGGGGAACCCCAATGCCGAAAAAAATCGGCGTGGGTGTCCCCTCCAAGTCCACAACAGACCCTTGTCCGAGCACGCTACCCGGCCGGCCAGGAAAGGGGGGCGAGCGAGCGCCCCCCCCCCCCTCCTGAGCTTTCTCCGGGCGGGAAAAGTCCGCTCATTTCAAAAGTACGGCGGACTGGCATACACACGGGCGGATTGTCTGCCGAAATGCGAGTCCGACGGACAGTATTACGGAAATTCCGAAATACTTAGTCCGCCAGACTGCACGCTGGAAAAGTCTGCTGAAGCCCACACACGAGCGGACTGTCCGCTGAAATGTGTTTCGGTGGACTAAGTTGGCCAGACAGTCCGCCCGTGTGTACGCGGCTTTAGGGTTAGGGTTTTTGACCACAATTGACACCAATAAGTTGAATAAATAAATTGAATAATAAGAAAACAGAAAAAAAAAAGATAAGCATGTAAGTAAAAAATAAAAAGCAGTATACTAACTAATGCTCGGTTCACACTAGTGGGACTTGTTACTCAGCTTGAGACACAGTCGCATTTCGAGTTAAAAACCCATTTATTTGAATGGCACCCGTTCCAATCTATGTGACTGAAGTCGCAACGTCTTTAAAAAGGTTCCTGCACTGCTTTGATGCGACTTTCTTGGCTTTCCTTGAGTGCCATAGAGTGCAATCAGTCTTATTGCTAAGTCAAATATTTTCCTTTATTGCTATTTTTTCCTCTTTGTGTCCACTTCCTGTCTATGTGCACTCCATGGCTCTTGATGGTGGCCATAGTAGACCATGCCTGCGTAATGTCCATCAGAAGCTTGTGTGATTGGGTGACAACACAGCAGCACAACCTGGGAAAAAGGGACACAACGTTGTCACCGCATAACAGGAAGTGCCTGAAAAAGGACCTTCATGGAAGGATCACCAGGAATTATTTTTACCAAAAGGACATTAACATGCCAAAGCTGATAGGTGATTGGGTTTAAATCGTCTCGAAACTGTCTTCAGATTGGTTTCCATTGGCAGCAGGCGCTAAAGCGGCATCTAGACTGTCGCCCGTTGCGCCAAGCGACACTCCAAGCACACGATGTCCTGGGCCCCAGTCCTCCCCCCCCCCCCCACCATCTACATGGCCTCTTTCATGCTTGTGAATGCTGAGCCTTGTAGGACACAAGCCGGCGGTCCCGCTAACATGGAACCACCCCCCTCACCTCCGGCGTACGCAATGTCAGATCCCGTCCCAACCCCTCCGGCGAGCTCTTAGCTCCAATAATGTAACAATGAGGCGTTCTGCGCTTGTTATGACACCCCGCGAAAGCGGCAGAGAGCGATCTATTCTTCTTCCGTGTCCTTTGCGGCCAGCCGGTGGCCTGAAAGCGAAGCTTTTTTCTTTTCTTTTTTTTTTTGCCTCCCCTATTCTTGTGACTGTGTGTGCCTAACTAATTGAGCTGGAGGGTTTCAGTCTGGACGCCTCTCAATAGACTCTTTGTTCCTGTTTGCTTTCCGAGGAGGGGATGGTGCGCTTCGTTTTCTTAACCCGCCGCCTGGTGAAGGAGTCCTCCTGGCAGTCGTAGGGTTAAAAAAAAAAAAAAAAAAGGACGGGAGGCAAAGCAAGGGCATCAATGAGGGGGAATAAAAAAAAAAAAGAATTAAGACAATTAAAACTAAATTACAGACCCCCAGTTTTCAATACGTTTTTATAACAAAATAAACAACAACACAACCCAAAAAACACAAAAAAACATGGAGGAGACAAAAGCAACCAATAAAAAAAAAAAAAAAAAAAAGGACGAGAGGCAAAGCGAGGGCATCAATGAGGGGAAAAAAAAAAAGAATTAAACCCATTAAAACTAAATTAGAGGCCTCAGTCCTCGATACATACATAAAAGTTCCCGTACTGTGCATGGACTGATTTTTGTTTTAAAGCCAAAATGTTATCTATTGCAGCTTCCCAATCAGATGTGGCTGCATTCGTTTTTTTTTTTTTTTATTCAGATTTTATTTTTAACGTTTTTATAACAAATATATAACAACACAAAAAAAAAAAAGGGAAAACAAACAATAAATAAATTAAAAAAAAAAGGACCGGAGGCAAAAGGAAGACATCAATGAGTGGAAAAGAAAGTATTAAACTCATTAAAACTAAATTACGGACCCCAGTCCTTGGTACCTATGGAAAAGTTTCCATACTGTGCAGGGACTGACTTTTATATTAAACCCCAAAACCAAAGAATGTAATCTATTGCAGCTTCTCAAACACTAGTTTTCTTCTTTTTTTTTTTTTTTATTCAGATTACATTTTTTAACATTTAAACAACAATAACACAACACAAAAAGGGGTAAAGAAAAGCAACCAATAAAAAGAAAAAAAAAAGAAAAGGAAAAAAGAAAAAGAAAAAGGGAAACAAAAGCATCCAATTAAAAATAGAAATAAAAAAAAAAAATTACAAAAAAGGACAGGAGGCAAAGCGAAGGAATTAATGAGGGGGAAAATAGTATTAAACCCATTAAAGCTAAATTACAGACCCCAGTCCTCAGAGGTGAAGCAGGTGAGAAAAAAATTGTGGAAGGTGGGATGTGTGAAAAGAGGTGAGAGTTGTGAGTGTGTGTGTGTGTGTGTGTGTGTGTGTGTGTGTGTGTGTGTGTGGGGGGGGGGGGGGGGGTAAAGAGGTGAGTCGTGAATGAGGAGGTTACAGAGGTGAGCTGTGCATGATGGGGGGGGGGGGGGGGGAATGAGTTGTGGATGGGATGGGGGGTACAGAGGTGAGCTGTAGATGGGAGATACAGAGGTGAGCTGTGCATGATGGGGGGGGGGGGGGGGAATGAGTTGTGGATGGGATGGGGGTACAGAGGTGAGCTGTAGATGGGAGATACAGAGGTGAGCTGTGAATGAGGGGGGGGGGGGGTGCAGAGGTGAAACAGGTGAGAAAAAATTGTGGAGGGTAGCAGAGAATCAGCTCTAGTGAGGTTGGAGGTATAGTGCGGGGGGGAATGTGTGAAAAGAGTGAGTGGTGTGTTTGTGTGGAGGGGGGGGGGGTGGGTAAAGAGGTGAGCTGTGGATAGGGGGTATAGAGGTGAGCTGTGGATGCGGGGTTACAAAGGTGAGCTGTGGATGGGGCGGGGAAGAGGTGAGCTGTAGATGGGGGGGTACAAAGGTGAGCTGTGCATGGGGGGGAGAAGTGAGCTGCAGATGGGGGGGTACAAAGGTGAGCTGTGAATGGGGGGGGAAGAGGTGAGCTGTAGATGGGGGGTATAGAGGTGAGCTATGAATGGGGGGTACAAAGGTGAGCTATGGATGGGGGGTACAGAGGTGATCTGTGGATGGGAGGTACAGAGGTAAGCTGTAGATGGGGGGTACAGAGGTGAGCTGGGGAGGAGGGGGGTACAGACGTGAGCTGTGGATGGGGGGGTACAGAGGTGAGCTCTGGATTGGACATACAGAGGTGAGCTGTGAATGGGGGGATACAGAGGTGAGCTGTGAATGGGGGTACAGAGGTGAGCTGGGGAGGAGGGGGGTACAGACGTGAGCTGCGGATGGGGGGGTACAGAGGTGAGCTCTGGATTGGATGTACAGAGGTAAGTTGTGAATGGGGGGTACAGAGGTGAGCTGTGGATGGGGATACAGAGGTGAGCTGTGAATGGGGGGGGGTACTGAGGTGAAGCAGGTGAGAAAAAAATTGTGGAGGGTAGGAGGGGGTAGCTTGTGCAGAGAATCAGCTCTAGTGAGGTTGAAGGTATAGTGCAGGTAGTGTGGAGGGGGGGGGGGTGTGTGAAAAGAGGTGAGCGTTGTGTGTGTGGGGGGGGCGGGGTTCAGGGGTGAGCTGTGGATGGGAGAGGGCACAGAGGTCAGCTTGGAATGGGGGGTACAGAGGTGAGCATTGGATGGGGGGTAAAGAGGTAAGCTGTGGATGGGGGGTACAGAGGTGACCTGTGGATGGGGGGTACAGAGGAGAACTGTGGATGGGGAGGGTACAGGCCTGACCTGTGGATGGGGGGTACAGAGGTGAGCTCGGGATGGGGGTACAGAGGTGAGCTATGGATGGGGGATACAGAGGTGAGCTGTGAATGGGGGATACAGAGGTTAGCTGTGAATGCAGGGTATAGAGGTGGGCTGTGGATGGGGGGGTACAGAGGTAAACTGTGGATGGAGGGTACAGAGGTGAGCTGGGGATGAGGGGGTACAGTGGTGGGCAGTGGATGGGGAGGGTACAGAGGTGAGCTCGGGATGGGGGTACAGAGGTGAGCTATGGATGGGGAATACAGAGAAGAGCTGTGAATGGAGGACACAGAGGTGAGCTGTGGATGGGGGGTACAGGGGTGAGCTGTGCATGGGGGAGGTACAGAGGTAAGCTATGGATGAGGAGGTACAGAGGTGGGCTGTGGATGGGGAGGTACAGAGGTAAGCAGTGGATGGGGGGATACAGAGGTGAGTGGTGGATGGGGAGGGTACAGAGGTGGGCTGTGGATTGGGGGATACAAAGGTGAGCTGTAGATGAGGGGGGTTCAGAGGTGAGCTGTGGATGGGAGAGTACAGAGGTGAGCTGTGGCTGTAGGGGGTGTACAGAGTTGAGCTGTGGATGAGGGGGGTTCAGAGGTGAGCTGGGGATAGGAGGGTGCAGAGGTGAGCTGGTGATGGGGGAGGGTTCAGAGGTGAGCTGTAGATGTTGTGAGTTCTTGCGCTGTAGACTTCGGAAACCAATCAGTGAGCTGTAACAATGTGCAGTAACCTCTAGGTACCAATCAGTGAGCGGTAATAATGTGCAGTAACCTTTAGAAACCAATCAGTGAGTGGCAATGATGTGCAGTAACCTCTAACAAACAGTCAGTGAGCGGTAATGATGTGCAGTAACCTCTAGCAACCAATCAGCGAGTGGTAATGATGTGCATTAACCTCTAGCAACCAATCAGTGAGCGGTAATGGTGTGCAGTAACCTCTAGCAACCAAGATTCAGCAGCATTTTGTGAATGCATGTTTTTGTGCACATTTTTGTGCTACATGCTAAGGGCTGCCTTACACATAACAAAAGCACCAAAAGTACCTTTTTGGGTATTGAGCAAAAATGCGTGTTTGCTTGCCGGGTTTTGGGGTGCCATTAACAATGTATGCCCCCCCAAGCATGGCACGCGATTTGTAAGCATGTGCCAAAAGGTCCATTCACACCTGACATTTCTGGAACGTGCTACAAAATCGTGCGAAATTCGATGAATAAAACGTCGCAGAAGCTACTTTGCCGCTTTAGTTGTGTGTAGTGCAGCCTATTTACTCCTCCCACCACTTCCATCTGGGTGAGGGCTCTGGAGAGGAGTACCGGTGATCATTTTAGGAAGCTATGTGCAGTATCCTGCCGTCAGCCATGATCTACCTGCATTGCATAGAGAAGCATAGAGGCCCAGCACCCCGCCTCAGTACCCCTTTGAAGAGCCCTGATGGAAGCAGTGGGAGGAGTTATGCAAATATCAAAGTGCCTTGATGGGCGGAAGTCAATTTGGAGCAGTAGGCGCTCCTAGGCTGGCTATATTTGCATGCAGGTCACATGTGACTATTAAGCCTGCATGATTGAAAGAACTGAAATCCAATGAATGAAAGAGATGGTGCCAGGGACAGGCTGGGGAGGAAAGGGCTAATTGATGCCCTCCAGCCAGAAAATGAGGTGGGCTCTCTCTGACTTGGTGCAGCTTCTAATGCACAATGTGAGAAGCTCACAGTGTGCAGCAAAATCAATACAACCAGTGTAAGTACCTTAATGTGACATGTACAGAGGGGCTCAGGTGTAAGAGGAAGAAGCAGCACAAGGAGCCAATCGACTGATTTGCTGAGAAGAAGCATGCTGATAGGAGGAGGGAGCAGAGTGACAGAGAAATGACCCCCATCACTGTTCTGCTTACTCATTCATTTATTCTAGCCACTGGAATAAATGTACGCTCATGCGCGGATTTGCGTGCATACACTCGTAAACTATGCTCATAGGCTTCTCTTTGAACGCACCTTTGGAGCATTTTTATGTTTCAAAATTAAAATATTTTTTGAATTGTGCATGACCAACTGTGCTTAAGGCCATAAAAAATATGCTGGATGTCCATAAAAGTGCCCTAAAGCAGAAGTGCTGTGATGTCATCTGTGATGTCATCTGTGATGTCATCAGAATTTTCTGTGAACTCGGAAGTTGTTCCATTCTGTTTTGCCCTCCAGCAATAGATCACTGCAATGATGCTCTGTTTCTTGCTGATATATGTATTATATGTCCGAGTGTATTATGCTGGAGGTGACAACACTGAAGAAATGACACTTGTCTACAATGTAAAGTAGTGAGTGTACAGCTTGTATAACAGTGTAAATTTGCCGTCCCCTCAAAATAACTCAACACACAGCCATTAATGTCTAAACCGCTGGCAACAAAAGTCAGTACACCCCTAAGTGAAAATGTCCAAATTGGGCCCAATTAGCCATTTTCCCTCCCCGGTGTCATGTGACTCGTTAGTGTTTCAAGGTCTCTGGTGTGAATGGGGAGCAGGTGTGTTAAATGTGGTGTTATCGCTCTCACTCTCTCATACTGGTCACTGGAAGTTCAACATGGCACCTCATGGCAAAGAACTTTCTGAGGATCTGAAAAAAAGAATTGTTGCTCTACATAAAGATGGCCTAGGCTATAAGAAGATTGCCAAGACCCTGAAACTGAGCTGCAGCACGGTGGCCAAGACCATACAGCGGTATAACAGGACAGGTTCTACTCAGAACAGGCCTCGCCATGGTCCACCAAAGAAGTTGAGGTCACGTGCTCAGCGTCATATCCAGAGGTTGTCTTTGGGAAATAGACATATGAGTGCTGCCAGCATTGCTGCAGAGGTTGAATGGTGGGGGGTCAGCCTGTCAGTGCTCAGACCATACGCCGCACACTGCATCAAATTGGTCTACATGGCTGTCATCCCAGAAGGAAGCCTCTTCTAAAGATGATACACAAAAAAGCTCACAAACATTTTGCTGAAGACAAGCAGACTAAGGACATGGATTACTGGAACCATGTCCTGTGGTCTGATGAGACCAAGATAAACATATTTGGTCAGATGGTGTCAAGCGTGTGTGGGGGAAACCAGGTGAGGAGGACAAAGACAAGTGTGTCTTGTCTACAGTCAAGCATGGTGGTGGGAGTGTCATGGTCTGGGGCTGCATGAGTGCTGCCGGCACTGGGGAGCTACAGATCATTGAGGGAACCATGAATGTCAACATGAACTGTGACATACTGAAGAAAAGCATGATCCCCTCCCTTCAGAGACTGGGCCGCAGGGCAATATTCCAACATGATAACCACCCCAAACACACCTCCAAGATGACCGCTGCCTTGCTAAAGAAGCTGAGGGTGAAGGTGATGGACTGGCCAAGAATGTCTCCAGGACCTAAACCCTATTGATCATCTGTGGGACATCCTCAAATGGAAGGTGGAGGAGCGCAAGGTCTCCAACATCCACCAGCTCTGTGATGTCATCATGGAGGAGGGGAAGAGGACTCCAGTGGTGACCTGTGAAGCTCTGGTGACCTCCATGCCCAAGAGGGTTAAGGCAGTGCTGGAAAATAATGGCGGCCACACAAAATATTTACACTTTGGACATTTTCACTTAGGGGTGTCCTCACTTTTGTTGCCAGCGGTTTAGACATTAATGGCTGTGTGTTGAGTTATTTTGAGGGGACGGCAAATGTACACTGTTATACAAGCTGTACACTCACTACTTTACATTGTAGACAAGTGTCATTTCTTCGGCCACACAAAATATTGACACTTTGGGCACAATTATGACATTTTCCCTTAGGGGGTGTACTCATTTTTGTTGCCAGCTGTTTAGAGATTAATGGCTGAGTTATTACACATTAATGTGTTGAGTTATTTTGATAACGTGAATTTTATTATCTAATAATTTTGAAATGTTATATAATATTTCTATATTTTATTTAACTTTAATTTGATTTCATATTTTAATATATAATATTTTTAGCATTTTCTTAATAATATTTTAATATTTAATTTATTATTTAATTTGATTTAATTATATATATATATATATATATATATATATATATATATATATATATCTCTCTATCTATCTATCTATCTATCTATCTATCTATATATATATATATATATATATATATATATATATATATATATAGATAGATAGATAGATATAGATATATATAGATATATATATATATATATATATATAGATATAGATATAGATATATATAGATATATAGATATATATAGATTATTATTATATATTATTATATAATAATTTTAATATTCTATATAAAGTTTTCATATTTTATTTAGTATTTCATTTTATTTATTATTATTAATATTTTTATATATGTATTTTAATATTATAATATACTATTTTACTACACTCGTGTGCTTGATTTTGCTACAGAGTTCTTTCATTGAATAGAGAAATAGATCCCCATTGCGGTGATCTGTTGCTGTAGGGGGTAATCAGGATGGAACAGCCTCTATCTAGAGCTTCTAGAAAATTCCATCGCTGATGACATCACAGCATTTCATCTTTATACACAATTGTTTGCATGTTGCTCCTGTGCAATCTGTAGTACAATTCTGATTCAGCTTCCGGGCCCAGTGCTGGACCATGGAATATAACCCTGCGGGGACTTGACAGAACTAACAAACAAGTGCTATGCCGGTAATAAATGGGCCATTCCACCCAAAATGTTAATTCTAGTTCTAGGTGGAGCCCTGTGCACCGACTCCCCCCCCCCCCCCCCTTAGATACTTCCACAGCAAGTTTTGGGCTCCCCACCATTGTGTGACTCCTTTGTCTCCATAATATAGATCAGCAGATGAGGAGTGAGGAACATTTTTGGTTGTGCACTTGGGACACCGCCGGCTCATCTTTATGGCCACACCGCCCCCCAAAAAGCCTCCTTTCCTTTCACTGGCTGCTGTGATTTAGTGTTCCTCAGAGCTCCTGACCGAGGGTTCAGCCGGTTGGTTACATCCAATTTTTTTTTTTTTGGAAAACAAATAAGCTTTGTAAATCCGGCAGATGCAGGAGGATCCCAGCCCCCGACACACAGACATCTCCCATTTATAGACTCGTAAAGGGGCCCAACATTTCCGTGCCGGAGGTGATGGGACAATACCGACCCCCAAAGTGTGTATATCACCGCCTGACAATGGGGCCGGGGTCAGCTGGGACCTCATTTATAGGGAAAATAGAGGGGGGGGGGTGTCTATCTATCTATCTATCTATCTATCTATCTATCTATCTATCTATCTATCTATCTATCTATCTATCTATCTATCTATCTATCTATCTATCTATCTATCTATTTATCTATCAATTTTTTTGTCTATCTATTAATTTTTTTTATCTATCTATCTATCTATCTATCTATCTATCTATCTATCTATCTATCTATCTTTACCTATATCGCCTCCAATCAATATCTATCCGTATATACTCGAGTATAAGCCGAGATTTTCAGCCTCTTTTTTGAGGCTGAAAGTGCCCCCCTCGGCTTATACTCGAGTCATCGCTGTCTGTCTGCCCGATCAGCGTGTCGAGCAGACAGACAGCGGCCATTCTAGGATTCAAAGGCCGCGCCTCCGTCTCCGCCTTCGCCTGTGATAGGCGGAACACTGAATTTCCCAGCAGTCTGTGTTCCGCCTATCACGGACGTCCTCTCATCCTCGTCCGTAGTATGAGGATGAGCGGACGTCCATGATAGGCGGACCACTGACTGCTGGGAAATTGAGTGTTCCGCCTATCACGGACATCCGATAGGCGGAACACTCAATTTCCCAGCAGTCAGTGGGAAATTGAGTGTTCCGCCTATCACCGACGGAGGCGCGGCTTTTGAATCCTAGAATGGCCACCGACGAAGAGCTGCGGGACGGGCCGGGACGCAGGCCGGGACGGGACGCAGGCCGGGACGGGACGCAGGCCGGGACGGGACGCAGGCCGGGACGGACACAGGCCGGGACGGACACAGGCCGGGACGGACACAGGCTGGACGGACACAGGCAGGCTGGACACAGGTAGGCTGCACGGACACACACACACACACACACACACACACACACACACACACACACACACACACACACACACACACACACACACACGGATGCATGCACACACAGGGATGGATGGACACACACGGATGCATGGACACACACACACACACACACACACACACACACACGGATGCATGCACACACACAGGGATGGATGGACACACACACACACGGATGCATGGACACACACGGATGCATGGACACACACACACACACACGGATGCATGGACACACACACACACGGATGCATGGACACACACAGGGATGGACGACACACAGGGATGGACAGGCATGTCTCACCCTCGGCTTATACACGAGTCAATAATTTTTTCCAGTTTTTTGGGGGTAAATTGGGGACCTCGGCTTATATTCGGGTCGGCCTATACTCGAGTATATACGGTATCTATCTATTTATCTATCAATTTTTTTTATCTATCTATCAATTTTTTTATCTATCTATCTATCTATTTATCTATTCAATTTTTTAATTCAATATCTATCTATCTATCTATCTATCTATCTATCTATCTATCTATCTATCTATCTATCTATCTATCTTTACCCATATCTCGTCAAATCAATATCTATCTATCTATCTATCTATCTATCTATAAATTTTCTATCTATCTATCTATCTATCTATCTATCTATCTATCTATCTATCTATCTATCTATCTATTCTATTTATCTATTTATCATCTATCTATCTATCTATCTATCTATCTATCTATCTATCTATCTATCTATCTATCTATCTATCTATTTTCTTTCTATCTATCTATCTATCTATCTATCTATCTATCTATCAATTTTCTATCTATCTATCTATCTATCTATCTATCTATCTATTTATCACCTATCTATCAATTTTCTATCTATCTATCTATCTATCAATTTTCTATCTATCTATCTATCTATCTATCTATCTATCAATTTTCTATCTATCTATCTATCTATCTATCTATCTATCTATCTATCTATCTATCTATCTATCTATTTATCTATCTATTTATCACCTATCTATCAATTTTCTATCTATCTATCCATCTATCCATCTATCTATCTATCTATCTATCTATCTATCTATCTATCTATCTATCTATCAATTTTCTATCTATCTAGGTTCACACTTTTGCCGCTCACAGCAGGGGTTTCGGTTGGTCCCTGTTCGCCGTTTCAGGTCCGATTTCAGACAGAATTTTTGGGCTGAATTCGGACCTAAACAAACCAAAAAGATGCACAAGGACCGCTGTGCAAATTCACACCGGAGATGTGTGAAGCGGCTCCATAGAGAAACCCGCATCCAATCTGCATAGGTGTGAGCCCCGCCTAAATCTATCTATCTAATTAGCTTATTATTATTTTCCGTACCATTTTTTTATCATTTGTAATTATACATAAAAGCACTTTTAGTTTTTAAATCCATACTAATGAAAGTTGGGTCATTATTAATTATTAAAAATCTTAAAGTGGAAACATTTTTTTTATAGAATGGGAATGGGATAGAACTCTGGTCAGGTTTATTCTGCTGCCGGAGCCCCCATTGGAGAGATTTCCTCTCTGTCCCGGTCCTGTAGACATGGAGGACATAGGGAGTGAAATTCCCATCTTTGGAAAGTATTAGTAAGAGATGGCCTCAATATAAGATTTCACCTCACTTCCTTTTTCGATTGAAAAGTCAGTGGCGCCCAAAAACTTCCACCCAGTGCCAAAAAAAGTGCACACACATCAAGACAAGAGTGAACACAAAAACGTGCAACGGGTGTCTGCTGTCCTCCACAAGGAAGGACCTTACCCTGATCCCCCGGGGCGTTAGGCTCCAGACGGGGACTGAGGTACCATACATGGCCCACCCAGCCAAAGCCGGACGACCGCCTTTCTCCAGAAGGTCTGCCGAAACAGACCCATCCAGGTACTAGGGTAGGGACTCCCCCAAAGGGAGACCCCCCAAAGAGAGGGCGAACCAAGCCAGAAGGCCTATGTCCACCCTCCCAGAAGACGTTCAGGGTTGGCCCGAGGACCGACACCATATTCGCCAAACGTGCAGTGACCAGCATAGAACGTGACACACAACACACAAATAAAATAAATAAATAAAGTGGAGAAGGGATAGTGAAGAGGGAGAGTTAAAAGGTGGCCATTGTGAATACAATGACCAGGCCCTCCTCACAGGAATCAAAAATTCCTCTGGTCCTAGCCAAAATGCCCGGCCCTAGAGGCAGGTGTGAAAAAGCGTGTATACAGTGAAGTGACCACGGTGCCAGACTTCAAAGTGATTAAATCACAGTGAGAGTAAGGCACCCCCTGAACTGCCACTTCAGGGGGCACATCACCATAGGCTTTTCAACAGAAGCATCCCAAACCCCCCCCCAGCCCAGACCACAGCAGCCCCCACCCCAGCCAGAAAGGCATGGAGATCCAGGAGCTTAGTGAGAGCCCTTTGCCATCAGGCCTCACCCTCGCTCCCATCACTCCTACCTAATTACATTCGGGAAGTACAGGCCGTTCCCCCCATTGGGAGAAAGGGGAACCAACGTTCCCTCCCGAAAAACTGACCGGAGCTAAAGCTGCCACAATCCAGTCCAGAAGGCCAGGGTCCCCTCCCCTGGCGCCGACCAGTGGTTCTCCATCCCCATCAGAAGGCTTCCCTTTCGGCTACGAACAGCTCCGGGTCACCTTTACACCAGCAGGTTTTGCATAGCAACCGCCAACCCTGCTCCACCTCGCCATAGAACAGGGACGGAAGCTCCTGGTAACTGATAAGAACAAATACTACACTTGATCTTAGCCAAAAGGCCGAGAATCTCATGTTAAAGAGTTATTCCACCCAGAACTTGCAATATGCTGAAGAGCTAAATAACCAAATGTTCTCTTCAGTCTCTCGAGAATTCTACTGTGCATGATGTGAGGAGTTCCCACTATTCCTGTACTGAGTTCCCGGGTCTGTACACCTGCTGTGCCCATTATGAGGGGTTTCCACCATCCCTGTGCTGAGTTCCCATGTCCTTGCACCTGATGTGCCCATTATGAGGGGTTCCCACCATCCTTGCGCTCAGTTCCCGGGTCTGTACACCTGCTGCGCCCATTATGAGAAGTTCCCACCATCCCTGGGCTGAGTTCCCAGGTCTTTACACCTGCTGTGCCCATTATGAGGAGTTCCCATCATCCCTGTGCTGAGATTCTGGGTCTGTACACCTGCTGTGCCCATTATGAGGGGTTCCCACCATCCCTGTGTTAAGTTCCCAGTTCTGGACATTTTCTGTGCCAAATATGAGGGATTCCCACCATTACGGTACTGAGTTCCTGGGTCACACATCTCCTGAGCCCATTATGAGCGGTTCCAACCATCCCTACGCTTCGTTTTTGGATCTGTACACCTGTTGAGCCTAATATGTTGGGCTCCCACCATCCCTTCTAGATTCTGTATTAATTTATTGTTACAGGAAGAGCTGCAACACACAAAGGTCAGTGGTAACACCCAATTATCCCCTGTGAACAGGAACAGTCAGGAATTATGGCAGGGAGATCTCGCCATTGGAGTACCCAAGATATATAAGAAGTCAAGTGGGTGAATCACCAGGCACCACCTATAACAAAAATATCACTTTTGGGTGGACTAACCCTTTAAGGAAATTGCGACAAATATGTTACTGCACGTAATTAGTGAACTGCTGCCATTCTAAATATTCTTTTGGTTCTCCACAAGGCACTTCAAAGCCTGGCTTACAGCAACGGCTAATTACAATAACGACCGAATAATGAGAAAATGTTTACTATAAAAAAAACATACTAAGGTGAAAAACATTGATAAGCCCTACGCGGGAACCGTTCTGTCGATAGAATGGCTCCCAGCTGAACAAGATGGCCGCCTCGCTTTACTTTGATTTTTTTTTAAAGGCTTTAAAGCTTTGGGATTTACGCTCCTTCCAGCGTCGGTTTTTCACCCTATAGTTAGCTCAGCTGCGAGTGGTATAGGGGTGTTACCAACATAGCAGATTGCCGAAGAAAGCCGTGGCACTCAATTGGCACCAATTAACGCCCCCCCCTCCTCCCCCTTTCGCCCTTACCTTATGGGGTTGTATAATTTGCTTGTGAGAAAAGGCCAAGAGAGGCTTACACACGGCATTTTACTAGCGTGCCCCTGGCGGCGTAACAAAGAGTTAAACCATTAGGAAAATGGAGCCCCTCATCCAATAGTTAAACCTGATTTGCATGCATTTGCATAATGAATGTCATTTGCATTCCTGGAGGTTGGCTACTTGTATGGGAGAAGTAAAAGGGGGATTTTGTTTTGCAGAAGAATGTGTGTGTGTGTGTTTTTGTTTCTGTCCCCGAGAGAAAAAAAAAAAAAAAGGACGACGTTCCCCTTTCTGAGTCCTCTTCCTTCCGCCCGTCACAAAGAAAACGAGCAAAGGCGATAAATGTGTCTCCCTGTTAACCTCGTGCGCCTCCAGAAATGTTCCATCTGATTGGGATTGGCTCTAGGACCTCCACCATTTTAAGTAGGCAGAGGGGAAAAAAAAAAACGACAAGATGGCCGAACTCTCGCACAGGTACTGAAGGGGGAGGCACGACCCTCCTTCCCTAAGCTAGGCAGGCAAGGGTATAAAATGGCGCCATATTACGCAGTTAACCAGCTGAATGATATCGTATCCTACCCGGCTGAACTTGGCAAGAGCCTGATAATTCATTTGCATGGAACAGTCTGCGGAGACATTCCTCGGTTTTTAATTGTCAGGCATCAATTAGCTAGTGAGATAAGCGGCGTGGGCGATGATAATTTCTCCACAACCCCCCACCCCCCCCCTTTCTCTGCACCCTTCCTGAAACAAAAATACTGTGCGTTATATCACGCTGGAGGTTTGTGAGATAAACGAGAATGATAAGAAGGACGCCACTTTGTTTGATCGCGTTTCATAGACCAAAAAATAGATTTTTTTTTCTTCTTGCATCGATTTATAATTGAGGGGATTAATTCAAAGGATTAAGAATTAAGAAAGGTTTTCTTCTTAAAGAGAAAGTTGCATTTTCTATGGGGTTGATTTTAGGGTTCTAGGATGACCACTTGGCAGCTGCTGAGTGCCACCATCTTGCAAAACACTATGTGTGACATTGAGGTGTAGTGTTTGTTACGATGGGTGAGGAGCTTCAAAGTGCTATTGATCATTAAAAGTCTGGTTTATTTGGAAGTATGTATACTGTACATAAAATAGCCAATGTGTTTTGGGGTCAAGTACTTCTTTCTGGGCTAAAGGCTTGGAAACTTGGGTATGTCCATGGTGGATTTGTGGAGCCTAGATTGGTTGGATACATGTGGTGAGGCTGAGCTTGTGAACCATTTGCTGAGATGTCTTCCAAACCTCAACACAAGTTCAGCCTCAGTGAAGGTATCTATTTGGGCTTCAACAATCCACCATGCTCAGATGACCAGAAGCAGTTTAAGGCTTTTTTTTTTTTTTTTAACCATGTTCCCCAGAACTCTGGTCCTATCTCACTCATTCAAACCATGGAGATGGTCATTCTGTTGACAGCTGTTGAATGTGTGAGTTAGGATATTCTGGAGAGAGTGTCAGGGAGTGCCTTTAAAGAAAAGCCTTAAAGTGCCTCTAGTCATCTGAATCTGTGCACTGTAGACTTATAGAACCTAGATTTGGTTGGATACCTGTGGTGAGGCTGAATTCATGCACCATTTGCCTGGGTGACTTCCAAACCTCAGCCTCAGTGAAGGTATCTAAGTGGGCTTTAACAATCCACCATGCACAGACCAATGACCAGAAGCACTTTAAGCTTTTTCTTTAACAGCACTCCCCAGCACTCTTTCCAGAAGGTCTTACTTCACACATTCAAACCATGGAGGTATACATTCCGTTGACAGCTGTTGAGGTTCAGAGGTTTGAATGTGTGAAGTAAGACCTTCCGGAGAGGGTATCAGGGAGTGCCATTATTAAAAAAAAGCTTTAAAGTGCCTCTGTTCATCTGATCTGTGCAAAGTGGACTGATGGAACCTGGACTAGTTGGATACCTATGGTAAGTTTGAGCTCACTTCAGAACAAGTTGCCTGGGTGGTTTCCAAAACCTCAGCACAAGCTTAGCCTCAGTGAAGGTATCTAATCTGGTTTCAACAATCCACCATGCTCAGGTCAGATGACCAAAAGCACTTTTAGCCCTTGTACATACGGTCGGAGATTCCGACAACCAAATCCGTCTGAGTAATTCCGACGGATTAATTCCGGAAGAGGTCCGGAAGTAATGTTGCATACACACGGTCGGACAAAGTTGTCGGAAAATCCGTTTGTACATAACGCGATGACGTTATTTTGTTATGACGGGACTACATTCAGGCTAGTAGCCAATAGCTTTGGTCTAGGAATTTGATCTGAGCATGCGTGGCACTTTGTCCATCGGAGTAGGCTACACGTGATCGGAGTATGTCCGATCAGAGCATTTTGTCGGAAAATTTTACCAACAAGTTGGAAAAGTTGGTCCGTCGGATACTCCGACGGAAACAGTCCGATGGAGACCACACACAGTCGGAATATGCGACCAAACGGTCCGATCGCACAAATTCCGTCGGAATCTCCGACCGTGTGTACAAGGGCTAAGACTTTTCTTTAAATGCACTCCCTGGCACATTTTCCAGAAAGTCCTATCTCACACATTCAGACCATGGAGGTGGACATTCTTTTGACAGCTGTTGAGGTACAGAGGTTTGAATGTGTGAGGTAGGACCTTCTAGAGAGAGTGTCATGGGGTGGCATTAAAGAAAAGCCTTAAAGTGCCTCTAGTCATCTGATCCTGTGCACGGAGGAATGGTGGAACCTGGATTGGTTGGATTCCTGTGGTGAGGCTTCAGCACAAGTTGCCTGGATGCCTTCCAAACGTTAAAACAAACTTAGCCTCAGTGAAGGTATCTAACTGGGCTTCACAAATCCACCATACACAGATCAGATGACCAGAAGAATTTTAAGGCTTTTCTTTAACAGCACTCTCCGGCACTCTCTCCAGAATGTCCTACCTCATACTAAAGTGGCCTCTAAGTTAGTATTATCTTTTTTTAATTTTAGTATGTCTTAAAGGGATACTAAACTCACACATTGTCCCTTCTGTTTCTATATGAGGATGGCACTGTAATTATTATAATAAAAAAAAATCTAAGTACCTTTTTCCTAATCAATATATAGCTGTCACATGGCCCAGCCTTCTCCCAGCCTGTCTGCAGGGAAATATAAACAGGAGGAGCTTCTATTTCTCTGCTGCTCTTCGCATGTTCAAAAAAAAAAAAAACAGCTTTTGGAATACAGAGTAAAAAATTATAAAATTAATATCAATAAATTGCTTTAAATTGTCATCCAAATATATATTTGAAATTAAATCTTTATTATTTTTTGGAAATACCATAGTGTGGGTGCCAGTCACAGGCTGTGTTATGCCCCTCCAGCCTGTGTCTTAGAATGAGAGGGAGATGAAGCCTCTATTAATCTACATGTAATATCCCACCCCATTGTGTTTAACTGGTTAGTGGGCATGGAGGAAAGGGAGGGAGTGTATACGGGCTGTTCAGATGTGATTGGGAGGAATAGAAACTCATAGAAAACTGAGCATGTACAGAATTGAGACCACAGCTGCAAAATCCCTAGCTTATTTTTGGGACATGGACAGAAGGGGGAGATAGAGTGCAGAAGTATTAAGCAGGTTTTTTGCAGAATACAGAAAACGACTCTCACTGTGACTACGAACAGCATGTAATACACCATTTACAGTGGTGTGAAAAAGTGTTTGCCTCCTTCCTCATTTCCTGTTCCTTTGCATGTTTGTCACACTTAAGTGTTTCGGAACATCAAACCAATTTAAACAATAGTCAAGGACAACACAAGTAAACACAAAATGCAATTTGTAAATGAAGGTGTTTATTATTAAAGGTGAAAAAAAATCCAAACCATCATGGCCCTGTGTGAAAAAGTGATTGCCCCCCTTGTTAAAACATACTATAACTGTGGTTGTCCACACCTGAGTTCAATTTCTCTAGCCACACCCAGGCCTGATTATTGCCACACCTGTTCACAATCAAGGCATCACTTAAATAGGAGCTGCTTGACACAGTAAGGTCCACCAGAAGATCCTTAAAAGCTACACATCATGCCGAGACCCAAAGAAATTCAGGAACAATTGAGAAAGAAAGTAATTGAGATCTATCAGTCTGGAAAGGGTTATAAAGCCATTTCCAAAGCTTTGAGAATCCAGCGAACCACAGTGAGAGCCATTATCCACAAATGGCGAAGACATGGAACAGTGGTGAACCTTCCCAGGAGTGGCCGGCCAGCCAAAATTACCCCAAGAGCGCAGCGACGACTCATCCAAGAGGTCACAAAAGACCCCACAACAACGTCCAAGGAACTGCAGGCCTCACTTGCCTCAGTTAAGGTCAGCGTTCATGCCTCCACCATCAGGAAAAGACTGGGAAAAAATGGCCTGCATGGCAGAGTTCCAAGGAGAAAACCACTGCTGAGCAAAAAGAACATCAAAGCTCGTCTCAATTTCTCCACAACACATCTTGATGATCCCCAAGACTTTTGGGACAACATTCTGTGGACCGATGAGACAAAAGTGGAACTCTTTGGAAGGTGTGTGTCCAAGTATATCTGGCGTAGAAGGAACACTGCATTTCATAAAAAGAACATTATACCAACAGTAAAATATGGTGGTGGTAGTGTGATGGTCTGGGGCTGTTTTGCTGCTTCAGGACCTGGAAGACTTGCCGTGATAAAAGGAACTATGAATTCTGCTGTCTACCAAGAGATCCTGAAGGAGAATGTCCGACCATCTGTTCGTGTACTCAAGCTGAAACGAACTTGGGTTCTGCAGCAGGACAATGATCCTAAACACACCAGCAAGTCCACCACCGAATGGCTGAAGAAAAACAAAATTAAGACTTTGGAGTGGCCTAGCCAAAGTCCTGACCTGAATCCTATTGAGATGTTGTGGTATGACCTTAAAAAGGCCGTTCATGCTCGAAAACCCTCTAATGTAACTGAATTAGGACAATTCTGCAAAGATGAGTGGGCCAAAATTCCTCCAGGACGCTGTAAAAGCCTCATTGCACGTTATCGCAAACGCTTGGTTGCAGTTGTTGCTGCTAAGGGTGGCCCAACCAGTTATTAGGTTTAGGGGGCAATCACTTTTTCACACAGGGCCATGATGGTTTGGATTTTTTTTCACCTTTAATAATAAACACCTTCATTTACAAATTGCATTTTGTGTTTACTTGTGTTGTCCTTGACTATTGTTTAAATTGGTTTGATGTTCCGAAACACTTAAGTGTGACAAACATGCAAAGGAACAGGAAATGAGGAAGGGGGCAAACACTTTTTCACACCACTGTATTGATTGTTTTTTATGATATGGGTTTAGTGAGTCAAGGGTCTCAAACTGGTGGCCCTCCAGCTGTTGCAGAACTACAAGTCCCAGGAGGCATTGCAAGGCTGACAGTTACAAGCATGACTCCCACAGTCAGACACATGATGGGACTTGTAGTTCTGCAACAGCTGGAGGGCCACCAGTGTGAGACCCCTGCTCTAAGCACTCTTCAGCAAACCTTAAAAGACAATGTGGTTGATGAATCAGGACCAGTGTACTTCCTTAAGCAGCCAATTAGTCTGCAGTTGTATTTTACAATGAATAAAAAATAACCCACCACTTGGTTGGTTGCTATGGACTGGAATTACCTCTTTCTCTCCTGTCGATCGTTTAAACAAGGCCCCTTCTTCGATCTTCAGGCGCATCAAGATGCTGTCTCCTCTGCAGGCCTGTGATTTACTCATGAAACATAGTTTGAGCATCTGCTTAGGTGTTTTTTCAAGAAAAAGGCAACACTGGCTCAATTCACTAAGCTATGACACATGCAGTATCGAAAATAATGGGCTCAATTCACATACCTTTAACACAAGGATCTTCATTTTAGCTATGTGATGGTTATTTTCAGATCTCATTGGGACTGAGCTGAAAATAACTGTCACTTTAAAAAAAAAAAAAAAAAGTATCCTGATCCTGGAGTGTAAAGTTTGTGAATGAATGAATGAGTATTTGGTTTTATCTCAGCAGCTCAGAGAGGGTTCTCACCTTTCAGGTGAATGTTTATCAAAAATTGTACGCAAACATGTGCTGAAAATACAAAGAGAAATATGTGAATAGATCGATAGATAGATAGTCCCTCTGAATGTTCTCTCTCTTTCTCTCTCGATATATATAAAAAAAAAAAAAAAATATATATATATATATATATATATATATATATATATATATATATATAAATATATATATATGTATATATATATATATATATATATATATATATATATATATATATATATATATATATATATATATATATATATATATATATATATATATATATATATATATATGTATATATATATATATATATATATATATATATATATATATACCCAGTATAGTAAAGACCAAGTTCCTCAAGTTGGGATTTTAAATTAACCACAAACAGTAATCATAAAAAAATATACAAAAATATACAAATTTATTAATATATATGACAGTAAACAATATTCAAAAGACAATAAAAACAAACACATTTGTTGGGGGCAGATATGGAAACAGCTGAGAGAGAAGCCCAAAACTGAAAACAGACAGATTATCCAACGCATTTAGAAAAAACACCGTGCAGATCTTCTTCAGGGACTAAAGGGCTTGAAACTTCCAAAACTGTGGTTTCAGTCCACGATGATAGAATACATGTCATCAGAAATATGCAGGAATGCAGATCACGATTACAATCATCTTACATTTTATACAGGAAAATCATACATGCATATTGTGAGAGAACTAATAAAGTAACAGCTGAAAATACTGGCCCCAAGTGTAAATGCTCCACCTGAACAGCAGAAAATCGTAAGTGAAGAGAGAAAATAATCCATCAGACCAGGATATCACGACCAACATTGATTCACGTAAGGTACAATGAGCACTCAAAAAGAGTGCGGCTGGCCAATATAATTTTGACAGTGATATTCTATGCCACAACTACTTTGTCTTTAATGGTCCTCATTTCCTCCAAGTACAGGGCATAGCTATGGGCACCTGTTGTGCTCCTTTCTACGTCGATCTGTACCTGGGGGAATGGGAACGAATGATCAACACTTCGGATGATCTGGTCCCATTTTTGGACCACGTGGTAGTGTGGTTTCGTTACATCGATGACATACTACTAATTTGGAGCTGCCCTGATGGGTTGTTGCAGTCTTTTGTGCAACAATTGAACATTAATACATTTAATATTACTTTCACCAAGGCATCCAATACCAACATGGTTGAATTTCTGAATGTTGATATGCATAAAGATACAAATGGTGTACTATCAAGTATCCTATACAGAAAGCCAATGGCTGGGG
The DNA here is from genome assembly GCF_037356315.1 of Lithobates pipiens. Taxonomy (NCBI): domain Eukaryota; kingdom Metazoa; phylum Chordata; class Amphibia; order Anura; family Ranidae; genus Lithobates; species Lithobates pipiens. The sequence continues at coordinate 48,373,435 of NW_027507791.1, read as the reverse complement.
ATGGCATTCTACATGCCACCAGCTTTCATCCAGCCAATCTAGTTAAATCAATACCATTTGGCCAATACTTGGGCATTAGATGCAACTGTTCGGATTAGGTTACTTTTAAGAAGGGAGCAGATGAACTCAGTTTAAGACTCCACTCCGCACGTGGATACTCGCATAAATGCCTCAAAAAAGCATTTAAGAAAGCAACCTCAAAAACTAGGCCAGAACTATTGTATGGAACCAAGATTCATAAAACTGATGGTAACTAGTTACGGATCATCACTCGTTTTTTTGAATCAACAAGAATGATCTAAAAAGGTTTATATATATATATATATATATATATATATATAACATCCTCTTTTCCTAGTGTACAGCAGGCAGCAGGGTAAATTTAGTCTGTCTCCCTGTAACCAGTGGAGCAGGGGTTGATTATTTTGGGCTGCTCTGTGTTTTATGGGTTGCTGTTCTGTTATTTCCCCCACGTTTTAGTGGATTCTAGAAGTATAGTTGGAGGAAGGACAGAACAAGCAGCCTGAATATCTATGGAACTCTAGCCAATCCCTGGAAAGGTGTGCCCAAAAGGTGTAGAGAAGGCTCATAAATAGTCTGAGGCCTGAGCAGCAAGTGCAATGTTCCTGGATGCAGTCCTACAGGAGGAGACCCCTATACCCCTGTGAGGGGGCTATGCCCCCTGGTGCAGGATCCTAGAGTAAGCCACGAGGAAGGCACAGAGGTCCCAGCCAGGCTTAGCTGAGGGGGGGGGGGGGGCTATTTTGCAGATCCATGTGTGGAGATCAAGTTGGGTCTGGAGAAGCTCATTGGAGAGAGCCAGGAGGAAGTTGATGGGAAAGAGTCCAGCAGTCCTATGGTACATCTCCCTCACTATGAACAGCTGAGTGAATATCAGCAGGAAGCAACGGATGATCCTGTGGCTGAGTGACTGGATGACCCCCAATGCTGGAGGAAAGTGACTATGCGAAGCTTTAACACTAAAAAGAGTACATATGTCACCAACAGCACTGAGATCCTGTGGGACATTTAGCAATTTATGCCGTGCCACCAGAAACTGAGGAGTCCCCAAGCTGCCCAGTTCTGCAGTTTTAAGGGTATCCATGCTCCCCCTTCCTGTCCTAGTTCATCATTGCCAATAAAAACCTTAAAAAGAACCCCTAGACTGTTTTATGAGCCAGTGGAAGAATGAATAAAATGCTGTGTGTCTGACTGTGTGGGCTCTAAGGGTGAAATAGGACCAAAGTTCACCAGTGACTCTTTAGGGGGTGAGCTACATATATATGTGTTAGGAGATGGATGAATATTTTTTAAATGTCCTTTTCTACAACTCTTTCTGGCCATCCATTTATACTTTGGCTTCCTTTTTTTCCTTCTTACAATCCCTCAATGTCCTCCCTTAGGAGTAGCATGTGCGATAGATGGCTAGAGGTAAAGAGCGTTGGAGTGTAACCCAATGTCAACGAATATGGATGAGATCATTGGCTGTGCTTGCACTGTGGGCTTGGTCAAGTCAGTTAATCACAGTCAAAATGGACCTCAGAAGCAACATAGAAGACCAAAAATGACTTCTACATTTGCCAAAGCAGTAGCATGTGCTATAGACCTTTTAACAACAAGAGCGCGTTGGAGTGTAAACCCAATGTCATTGGATTTGGGTGACATCATTGGCTTTCCTTGCACTGTGGGCTTAGTCAAGTCCGTTAATCACAGTCAACATGGACCTCAGACGCAACATAGAAGACCAAAAATTACTTCTACGTTTGCCAAAAGCAGTAGCATGTGTGACAGACCTTTCCACAATACAAGCAAATTGGAGTGTAACCCAATGTCGAAGGATATGGATGACATCACTGGCTTTGCTTGCACGGTGGGCATGGTCAGGTCAGTTAATCACTGTCAACATGGACCTCAGAAGCAACATAGAAGACCAAAAATGACTTCTACATTTGCCAAAGACATGAAGATAAGATAAAATTAGGAACTTTATTTATACTGCTCTGCTCTCAAAACAGACTTTTAAAGGAAGCACCAAGGCCATCAATACACCCCTCTAATTATTGTTCTATCTTACATGCACTTGATCAGACACAACCTATGTATCTCACCTTGATCAATAAATAAAGGGTTGAGCTGGCAACCTTTGAATTGACAGAGAACCTTCTTAATAAGCATTGACTCAACTGCCACCATTTTTTCCCCCTGCAGTGTTCTAAGTATGCTGGTGGGTTGGATTCCAAGGGGTTGGATGTGTAATTGTGGAGCTGCAATGCATGAATCAAATTAAATGCAAGTGTAAAAGGGACATACAATCTGATTGTGGTGTACGTGATTTGCTTAGATTCAAATTATGCTATGAAGATGGATGGATGGGCGAAGCAGCAATAATAAATTGACATAAACGTATAACATCAGGCAGTATGAAGTAGCACTTGTATTAACGGGTCATTTTTATGGATGCTCTTCAGCAGCAGCTATACTATAGATACAGTAGATATATGGATTGAACATTTTAAGTCATTATTTAACCATTCTGGGCAACAAGCAAAAACCACGATAGATCTAACGTAGCATAGACTACAACCCTTCTACTCACATAAATAAATGGTGAGTAGAATGTCCTGACTGAAGGCTGTTCAGTGTAAGTTTCTTTAATACCAATTTCATTCAGTTCTCCAAGCAGGGGCGTACCTACAGGGGTTGCAGGGGTTGCAATTGCAACCCGGCAACATTCTGTAGGGGGGGTTGTGCAGCCCCCCGTACGCCTGGATGGGAGGAATGGCAGGGCGACTGCAGACTGAAACTGATCTCTCCATTTTAGTCCCGCAGAATGCCTGCAGGAGGGAGAGGTGGAGAAGCGGACATTCAGTGGCTGCAGGAGGAAAATGGAGAGATCGGTTTCTCTATATGTAGTTGCCCCCACCGCTCCTCCTATCCTGTTTTTTTCTGCTGCCCCCCATGTGTTCTCCTGCCCCCCTGAGCTCTTTCCATGTCTCCCCCCCCCTCATCCCACGAAGCTCGGCTGGGTTCCCCCCTCACCTCTCCTGTTGGCTGCTGTCGGGGATCTGTCAGAATGGAGAGTGGGGAAGGGGCCGGTAAATGACACAAAGGGAAGAACCCCTTCCTTTTCTGAATGGAGAGTCAGTGATCCGTATCGATCACTGGCTCTGTCCATTCATAATTGAAACATAGTTAACCAGGGTTTTTTTTTCTCAGAGAAAAGCTGCAGGAACTCTCCCTGCCAGCCAACTTCCCGCAACCAACTACATCCAAACCCACCCCCAATCACGCCCAAACTCCCCCCCAACCACGCCTTCCTTAGGGTAGAGAAGAACAGTGGCGCCAAATAATGGTAATAAGTAGAAATCCCCCTCTCCCAGTTTTCTTCACTGCACAAATCTCCCCCTTTCCCACCTCTTCTCTCTGCACAAATCTCCCCCTTTCCCAGCTCTCCTCTCTACACAAATCTCCCCCTTTCCCAGCTCTCCTCTGTGCACAATTTCCCCCCTTTCCCACCACACCTCTCTGCATAAATCTCCCCCTTTCCCACCTCTCCTCTCTGCACAAATCTCCCCCGTTCCCAGTTCTCCTCTCTGCACAAATCTCCCCCTTTCCAAGCACTCCTCTCTACAGAAATCTCCCCTTTCTCAGTTTTCCTCTCTGCACAAATCTCCCCCTTTTCCACCTCTCCTCTCTGCACATATCTCCCCCTTTCCAAGCTCTCCTCTCTGCACAAAGCTCCCCCTTTCCCAGCTTTTCTCTCTGCAAAAATCTCCCCCTTTCCCAGTTCTCCTCTCTGCACAAATCTTCTCCTTCCCCAGTTCTCCTCTCTGCACAAATCTCCCCCTTTCCCAGCTCTCCTCTCTGCACAAATCTCCCCCTTTCCCAGTTCTCCTCTCTGCACAAATCTCCTCCTTTCCCACTGCTCCTCTCTGCACAATTCTCCCCCTTTCCCACCGCTCATCTCTGCACAAATCTCCCCCTTTCCCAGTTCTCGCTGCACAAATCTCCCCACCCCGCTCCCCTCTCTGCTAAAATTGCCCCCAAATCCCCTATCTGCATAAATCCCCCCTCCCTACTAACCCCCTAGCTCTCTTCTCTGCTAAAATCCCCCCACCTCTCCTCTCTGCTGAAATCCAGAAATCCCCCCTACCCAGCTCTCCTCTCTGCTAAAATGTTTAAAATGATCCCCCAGCTCTCTTCGTTGCACAGATCCCCCCCCCCTCCCAGTTCTCCTCTACAAATTCCCCAAAACCCCACTTTCCTTGTTCTATCTGTCCATGTTCACTCTCCTAAAAACTCTCCCCCCCCCCCCCCCCCTTCACAGCTCCCTTACCTCTTCTGGAAAGCAGCCACTGCTGTATGGTATGCACAGGCTCTTTTCTTTCAAACTCATCACAGTAAAGTAGGGTTGTCATCTGTATGGGATTCACCCGGACAGTTCAGGTTTTGAATCATGTGTCCAGGTTTTAGGCGGACTGAAACCCGGACACATTATTGAATTCAGACCAGGCTGTGGCTCCCCAAATAACTAAGATTATATGCCGTCCGAGAGCTGCAGCGGCCATCTGGTGGCAGGTCTGCCATCACTGGAGGGCAGGGTAATGATGACAGGAAGAGTAATCTGGTCACAACCACCATTCACTGAGGCATGCTATGCGCACCACATAACTACTTTCCTTGGGGCACCCAAAGATGTCCCAGGCCATTAAAGTGTTCAGGTTTGGTTTGAAGAAATGGTGGCAACCCTACAGTAAAGTGACAATCGGAGAACTCCGCCCATCGGAACTGTCAGAGTAGTGGCGGTGGCAGGCGGGGATGTAAGCTGCCTCTTCGATTGCTAAAAGCAGCTGCAGTTCTGTGACCCGATCTAGGGCAGGACTCACATGGGCTAGCACAGAGAAGCCGGTAGAGGAAGTAAGTTGTGCAGAAAACTTCCTCTACCGGCTATTGTGTTACATGACATGTCGGAGCAGAGAGGGCTGCCATAGGTGCCGGTACAGCGTTCTGCCACCTTCCAGCAGAAAAAAAGCCCTGTGGTTAACTGTGTTTACTATGTTTTCATTTGTGAATTGAGGGGAAGCTCTGTACAGAGCTATTTCTGTCCATTCAGCCCTCAATCTCCTTTCTCTGTCTCAAAGGTGGAACATCAGGGGGGCGCTTCATGGTTTCTTGCACAGGGGCCCTGAAGGTTTTAGTTATGGCACCTGCCTCCAAGGCAGATTGGCTTCTGATTACTGTGATAACCTTCTTAGCATCAACGATTTAATCTAGACCCTTCTTACAGGTTTGTGTTTTAAATAAAGGGTTTTATTACATGAGAGGGTCTCTGGGGTACTTGTGGTCCACCTAGCCAAGACCAGGTGGCCCCCATTCTTCACGGGAACCTGCCAAAGCAAGGTCCACCCAAGTACTAGATGGGACTCCCCCGAAGGGAGACCCAATGGGAGGGGGAGAACCTGTCCATAAGGCCACGTGCCCCCTCCTTAACATTTTTAAGACAAGACTGAGGACCTGCTGTACACTGAGAAGTGAGTAAAATGCATATGTTCTGTGTAAAAAGGTGCAAAATAAGTGGGGGCGCTAAAGTGCAAGACAGGTTTGAACTTTCATTAAAACGTTTTAGTACATGACATGGTCTCTGGGGTACTTGTGGTCCACCCAACCGAAACCAGGCCGATCCCATTCTTCAGGGGACCCGCTGAGGCGAGCTCCAGTCCACCAAAGTAATAGGTTGGGCTCCCCCGAGGAAAGACCCCATGGGAGGGTGAGAACCTGTCCATAAGGCCACGTGCCCTCCCCCAAGAGTTTCAGGACAAGTCTGAGGACCTACACCCCCCTAATCAGAAGTGAGTGAAGTGCATATGTGCTGTGCAAAAAAGTGCAAATTAAGTGCTTTCAGGGCAAATGCAAGACAGGTTTGTGCTTTGATTAAAGGTTTTTTTTTACATGACAGGGTGTTTGGGTAGTTGTGGTCCACCCAAGTGAAGCATGATAGACCCCATTCTTCAGGGGACCTTCCCGAGGCGAGGTCCCTTCCACCCAAGTAATAGGTAGGGCTTCCCCGACGAAAGACCACATGGGAGGGTGGGAACCTGTCTATAAGGCCACGTGCCCTACCCCAGGACTTTCAGGACAAGTCTGAGGACCTACACCCCACTAATCAGAAGAGTGCTAAAGTGCACGACAGTGGCTGGCCTTCCTGTCATGACAGGGTCTGTTGATCAGTTCAAAGTTTTTTTTGTTTATTATCGTTACATTTAGGAAGAATTAGAACCCTTGTTCGGTTTTTACTGTTATCATGGCACCTCTCGAAAGATTTCCCCCGATTTTCTGTCCTGCTGACCTACTGTGGCTTTACCAGAGAGGATGTAGGGAAGGGTCTTGAACAAGGACACAGAAACAGTAGCCCTACCTTAAAAAAAAAATTCAAAACAATTGCCAGGTTAGTGACTTGGTTGACATACTACTTGGGTGAATATTTGAACAAGCTGCGCGCCATGGCAAAATTTTTTATTTTTGGTGTCTATGATTTGTGGCCCGGGGAACACACTTCAACCAAATTTTATATCCCCAAATTGTCCTCTCCGCTCTTCTCAAGACCTCCCACTCTCAAGCTCTCTCGTCTCCTCCTCCCATGCTCCCCTCCAGGATTTCCTCTAGAGCCTTTCCCATCCTCTGGAACTCGCTACCTCCACCGGTCCGGCTATTCCCTACTCTTGCTCCCTTCAGGCGATCCCTGAAAACTCATCTCTTCAGAAAGCCTATCACGTCTCCAACGAATCTTCTACCACTTCCATCAGCTCCATTCCCCACAGTTACAACCTTTTGTACCACCTGCCCCACCCTATAAGCCCTTGTACACACGGTCGGACATTCCGATGGAAAATGTCCGATCGGACTGTGTTGTCGGATAATCCGACAGTGTGTGGGCTCCATCGGACTGTTTCCGTCTGAATATCCGACCGACAAAGTTTTAGAGCTGGGCTATAAAACTTTCCAACAACATGATCCGATCGGACTTTGTCCGATCATGTGTAGAGAATTCCGATCGGACAAAGTGCCACGCATGCTCAGATCAAATTCCTAGACCAAAGCTATTGGCTACTCACCTGAACGTAGTCCCGTCGTAACTAAATTACGTCATCACGTTCAGAACGATCGGATTTTCCTTCAACTTTGTCCGCCTGTGTGTATGCAACACCCGTTTCGGACAAACTCCGTCGGACAAAATCCGACGGATTTTGTTGTCGGAATGTCCGATCGTGTGTACAAGGGCTTGGATTGTAAGCTCTTCTGAGCAGGGCCCTCTTAATCCTCTTGTGTTTTATTGTATTCTAACTGTATTGTCTCTTTTTTATATTGTAAAGCGCTGCGTAAACTGTTGGCGCTATATAAATCCTGTATGATAATAATAATAATATCCTATGACCTACACCTAATACGTCCATTATTATTGAAAAATGTAAATAATTCAAGCAACCGCTTAAGAAAAAGACAAAAATGATGACAAATTTATTATTATTCCCTTTGCTAAACTTTTAAATGGATGAGAAAATCGAATTAAGAAATTCACAAATATTGAAAAAAATTAATAAAATAAGATAATATGATATATTTTATTTTTATAAATTGATACATGCAAAAATACATACAAAAAAAAAAAGAATAAAAATGAGATGATGATATATTAAAACATCAGATGATTACAATTTAAAAAGAAATGGAATAACCCTAAAATTTAAGACAACAGAGCATATTTAACCAAAATCCAGGGAGAGCTTCTGGAACCATCGGGCAGCAATAATTGTATAGGGGCAAGAAAACATTCCCATAAATGCCACTCACGATGACGTTAAGAGATATGGCTGACAGTGTCAATTTGTTTATTTGTGTAATATAGTAGGGGTCTATTCATAACGCGTGTAAGCGTACGGCTAGACACGTCTATGTATGCACTGATTGCCTAAACACCCATGTGTCTACGTATATATTGTGCTTGTGCCAATGGTGGGAAAGAGACAGGATGGAAAATGATTAGGTCCTCTGATAGACAGCGACTATTATTAATGAAACACAGCTGAGACAGACCTTAGCAGTGGTCTGGACCATTCACAAACTCCTAATTGTTTTGGGTGTTGATTCCCCTCCCTTCGCTACCCTTTGTGGCAAACAAAGATGGTCATTGTGCTCTCGACTTGTTGGCAGAAGGGTGATTTGGGCTGGAGAAGTGGGAAAAAGAGGGAGGTAAAAAATAAAAAATAAAAAAATAAAAAAAAATAATAGAAAAAAATAATATTAATCAGACGAAACAAGGTGAAGAGGTTTATTTAAACAGATTAAACTCAACGCCAATTGACGAAAGGCAGGATTATCCTAGAGATCAGTAAATATAGGCGTCCTCTGTGGTCTTCTCAGACTTTAAGTCGGTCTAAGTGATCTCGCCCTTTGCCCATTGTCAGCTATTCTTATGGAATGTCCGTGAAATTCTAATCCGGCTTCTGCTCGAGAACATAGACTGACCAGCGTCTCATGGAAAGTCAGGGAGAAGGAGGATGGGAAACTGTGTCAATCGGCAGCTGCGTGCCGCAAGGGCAACCTTGACGCTTTACGCTTATTACTATTTGTACTTTATAATGATCGTAAAAAGATTAAAATTATAAAATTATATATATATATATATATATATATATATATATATATATATATATATATATATATATATACACACACATGCTATATTGTCAAAAAAAGTATTGGGGCACCCGCCTTTACACGCACGTGAACTTTAATGGCATCCCAGTCTTATGCCGCGTACACGCGATCGGACATTCCGGCAACAAAATCCCATGTTTTTTTTCCGACCGTTGTTGGCTCAAACTTGTCTTGCATAAACATGGTCACACAATGTTGTTGGAAATTCTGAACGTCAAGAACGCGGTGACGTGCAACGAGCCGAGAAAATTGAAGTTCAATAGCCAGTGCAGCTCTTCTGCTTGATTCCGAGCATGCGTGGAACTTTGTGCGTCGGAATTGCGTACACACGATCGGAATTTCCGTCAACAAAATCCCATGTTTTTTTTTTCCCGACGGTTGTTGGCTCAAACTTGTCTTGCATAAACACAGTCACACAATGTTGTTGGAAATTCTGAATGTCAAAAACGCGGTGATGTGCGACGGGCCGAGAAAAATGAAGTTCAATAGCCAATGCAGCTCTTCTGCTTGATTCCGAGCATGCGTGGAACTTTGTGCGTCGGAATTGCGTACACGCGATCGGAATTTCCGACAACGGATTTTGTCGTTGGAAAATTTAAGATCCTGAGCTCAAATTTTGTGTGTCGGAAATTCCGATGGAAAATGTCCGATGGAGCCTACACAATTTTCCGGCAAAAAGCTCCCATCGAATATTTTTCCGTCGGAAATCATGATCATGTGTACGGGGCATTACTCTGTAGGGTTCAATATTGAGTTGGCCCACCCTTTGCCGCTATAACAGCTTCAACCCTTCTCGGAAGGCTGTCCACAAGGTTTAGGAGTGTGTCTATGGGAATGTTTGACCATTCTTCCAGAAGAGCATTTGTGAGGTCAGGCACTGATGTTGAACGAGAAGGCCTGGTTCGCAGTCTCTGCTCTAATTCACCCCAAAGGTGTTTTATCGGGTTGAGGTGCAGGCCAATCAAGTTCCTCCACCCAAAACTCACTCGTCCGTGTCTTTATAAACCTTTCTTTGTGCGCTGGTCCAAATCAATTGGTGGAGGGGGGATTTTGGCGTGGGGTAGTTTTTCAGGGGTTGGGCTTGGCCCCTTAGTTCCAGTGAAGGGAACTCTTAAGTTGTCAGCATACCAAGACCTTTTGGACAATTTAATGCTCCCAAATTTTTGGGAACAGTTTGGGGATGACCCCTTCCTGTTCCAACATTACTGTGCACCAGTGTACAAAGCAAGGTCCTACGGATTAAGACTGAGATGCCAAGTTCATGTGTGTGTAAAGGCAGGTGTCCCAATACTTTTGAAAAAAATAACTCAACACACAGCCATTAATGTCTAAACCACTGGCAACAAAAGTGAGTACCTCCCTAAGTGAAAATGTCCAAATTGGGCCCAAAGTCTCAATGTTTTATGTGGCCACCATTATTTTCCAGCACTGCCTTAACCCCCTTGGGCATGAAGTTCACCACCTCAGGCTGTTGTACTGTACTGCAATCCAAAGACATTACAGGTAGGTTAATTGGCTTCTGTCCAAAATTGGCCCTAGTATATGAATGGGGACCTTGGATTGTGGACTCCTTGAGGGTAGGGACCGATGTGAGTGTGCAATGTACAGGGATAGGGGTAGACACTCACTCAGGTTGAACTGGATGGACTGGTGTCTTTATTCAACCTTACTATGAAAACGATGAAGTTCTAATATATTGATTTCTGCAACCCGGGCCTCAGTGTCATTACCGCTGCCGCACCACGTCACGCCTGCAACACATCTTTTTGGACAAAATGGGGAAAAAGTTTGAATCTTCATCCCTATGTACCAGATTTAATAGATTTCATCTTAACTCCTGCCTATTTGATGAGAGATGGAATAACAGTAGGAAAAATCCCCATACTGCTAATCTGTTGGGTTTGCCAATTTCAGGAAGAACCCACATCATCTTACAATGTCTGTTATTCGTCTTGGTGTATGGAGAACCAACATGGGCCTTGACTCTTTCAAAACTTTAAGGTCCATCTGCATCCATTTTTTTTGTATGATTTCGCCTCACCTCCTGCCTATTTGATGATAGATAGAACAGCAAATATGATACATTTCATTGGATGGGTCAGTTGGTGTCTGGAAGAACAGCAATGCCGCGTACACACGACCGGACTTTCCCGGCAGAAAAGGTCTGACTGAATCATTTCATCGGATATTCCGATCGTGTGTGTGGGCTTCATCAGACTTTTTTTTTTCCAAAAATTCTGACGGACCTAGAAATAGAACATGTTTTAAATCTTTCTGAAGGAATCAATTCCTATCGGGAAAACCGTTTGTCTGTATGTTGTTATTTCGATGGACCAAAAACGGGCAGCTGTTGGCTACTGGCTATTGAACTGCCTTTTCTAGTCCCGTCGTACGTCATCGCATTCTAAACGAATGGACTTTGGTGTGATCGTGTGCAGGCAAGTCCGTTTCAGCGGAACTCCGTTGGGAAAGACCGTCAGAGTTTATTCAAGTTTATTTAAGTCCGGTCGTGTGTACGTGGCATTAGTAAGGGGAAACCTGGTCCTAACAAGGACAGTGATTGCAAGTAAAACCTGGTAAAAGGGAAGTAAAGTGGTTGTAAACCCTTACAACACACTTTGACCTACAGGTAAGCCTAGATTAAGGCTTACCTGTAGGTCCAAGATACATCTCCTAAACCTACACGGTTTAGGAGATATTTGCCGAAAGACAGGCACCGCATGCGCCGTAGACAGCAGCGCGCCGCCGTCAATGGCGTTATGTCGCGCGTGGCGGCTCCTATGCGCATGCGCGGCAGTGACGTCATCGCGGCTTCGCCAAATGACAGAGGCGGAGCGGCGAGACCCACAGAGAAGATGAATGCGCCGGACTACAGGGGACAGCGGTGACTTCGCTGGCTCTTGTGTCAGGTAAGTGACACATAATGCGATGCATAGTAGTCCATTATGCTTTACCTTTGCAGGGAATGAAAGAGGAAGTAAACTCATCAGGGTTTACTTCCTCTTAGCCCACGTACACACGGTCGGAGATTTTGCCAACCAAATCCGTCGGATTTTGCCCGTCGGATTTTGTCCGAAACTGTTGCATACACACGGTCGGGCCAAGTTGGCGAAAAATCCGATCTTTCAGAACGTGATGACGTAATTTCGTTACGATGGGACTACATTCAGGCTAGTAGCCAATAGCTTTGATGTAGGAATTTTATCTGAGCATGCGTGGGACTTGGTCCGATGAAAATGCTCTACACATGATCGGATTAGGTCCGTCCTGCCCAGTTGGTCGGGAAATATTTCCAACATGTTGGAAAATTGGGTCGGACGGAGATTCAGACGGAATCAGTCCGATGCATACCACACACAGTCGGATTATCCGACGACACGGTCCGATAAGACTCATTCCGACAGATTCTCCGACCGTGTGTACAAGGGCTAAAGGGCAATTGGACATTAATGTAATGATATAAAATGTGTGAGGATCTAATGCCCCGTACACACAATTGGACTTTCCGCCAACAAAACCGTGGATTTTTGTTCGAAGGTTGTTGGCTCAAACTTGTCTTGCATACACACGGTCACACAATGTTGGCCAACAATTACGAACGTGGGAACGCGGTGACATACAAGACGTACGACAAGCCGAGAAAGGCAGAAAAGTAGGGCAAGGGTCTATTTTTCTTTTTTGTAGCTGCGACTTGAGTCGCATTGATTAAGGCAGCACCCATTGAAATGAATGTGTTTTGACTTGTCATGTGACTACGTGTTGCGGGACGCATGATAAGTCGCAGCAGTGGGAAATCAAAGCTTATTAAGGGTCCTATGATGGACGTAAAGGGCCCCCTCGGGATCAGTAAGAAGGCCCTGGGACCGGATGAAAGAGCCCCAGCGGGCAAGGGCACCGGAAAGTGCCCTTATGGCACCAGAGCCCTTAAAGTGTTACTAAACCCAGGACTCTGCATTCACTATATATGGTCTCCCACAGTACACAGAACATGGAAATACAATAGTTTTAGTTAATATAAACTGCCAAATACCTTTTCTCATCAGCAGTTAGAGCAGTCTTGTGACTTCTATCAGTGTCTGGTTAAAGCTTGTAGGGGGAGTTTTCATTCTCCCGTGATTGTCCTATGAGGCCGCAGGACCCCTGACCCTCTGTCTGATTGGCCCTGTGCTGATCACATGCACTCTCTAGCAATACAGACAAAACTGAGCATGTGCAGAGTGTCCCCACGGCTCTGTACTATCAGGAGAACCCAGAGTTGGTCTTCCTCAGTTTAAAATTCTCAATGACCGGTATATATATATTTCTAAAAAAATAAAAAAA
>NW_027507791.1:48307900-48355400 GCF_037356315.1 Lithobates pipiens | reverse complement strand
GAAAACCTGTTAGAGTCTGCAAAGGACTTGAGACCGGGGCGGAGGTTCACCTTCCAGCAGGACAACGACCCGAAACATCCAGCCAGGGCTACAATGGAATGATTTAGATCAAAGCATATTCATGTGTTAGAATGGCCCAGTCAAAGTCCAGACCTAAATCCAATCGAGAATCTGTGGCAAGACTTGAAAATTGCTGTTCACAGACGCTCTCCATCCAATCTGACAGAGCTTGAGATATTTTGCAAAGAAAAATGGGCAAAAATATCCCTCTCTGGATGTGCAAAGCTGGTAGAGACATCCCCAAAAAGACTTGCAGCTGTAATTGCAGAGAAAGGCGGTTCTACAAAGTATTGACTCCGGGGGGCGCCATACAAATGTACCCCCCCACACACTTTTCACATATTTATTTGAACAAAAAATGTTGAAAACCATTTATCATTTTCCTTCCACTTCACAATTATGTGCCGCTTTGTGTTGGTCTATCACAGTGATGGTGAACCTTGGCACCCCGGATGTTTTGGAACTACATTTCCCATGATGCTCATGCACTCTGCAATGTATTGAGCATTATGGGAAATGTAGTTCCAAAACATCCGGGGGGGCCAAGGTTCACCAATCACTGGTCTATCACATAAAATCCCAATAAAAGACATTTATGTTTTTGGTTGTAACATGAGAAAATGTGGGAAATATCAAGGGGTATGAATACTTTTTCAAGGCACTGTATAATGAAAATATTTTTGTATATACAGTATATCATATATATATATATATATATATATATATATATATATACATATATATATATATATATAGACAGACAGGACTTTTTTCTCAGAGAATAGGTGCAGGAACCCTTCCTTCCGACTCATCTTGCCTCCGCCCCCTACCCACCTCCGAGCACCATCCCTTGTTTCCACCCTTTACCCACCTCCCAGTACTGCTCTTTTTAGAGAACACAAATATCATTTTGTGGTGCAAACTAATTTGTATGGAATTTGTTAATGGTAACAAGCAATAAAATTGACCCCCGCCAGCAACAATAGACCCCCCCCCCCAACCAAGAAACAATAAGCAAAAACAGACCCACAGCAGCAACAACAGATCTCTGAGCAGCCAGCATCATAAGTTTCCTCTCCCCAACAGTAGATCCCTTCCAGCAACATAAGTCCCCCCGGCAGCAACCATAGACCACCGCACAAAAATAGATCTCCAGCAACAATAGAGCCTCCAGCACACCCCAGCACCCTTTGTCATTACCTACATTCAGTAATGGAGGTGCCAGAACTGAGTTCCCCCTGCGTTCTCCCCCCCGTGTTCCAACCCTGTATATAGAACTTTCTCTGCCTCTCTCCCACTCTCTGCATACATTAATATTTTTAAATATACAGCATATGGAAATATTTTTATACATAAAGTGTGCAGAAAAATATTTCCAAAAATGTACAAACTCTGTATGTATGTATGTATATGTATATATATATATATATACAGTGCCTTGCGAAAGTATTCGGCCCCTTTGAACTTTTCAACCTTTTGCCACATTTCAGGCTTCAAACATAAAGATATAACATTTTTATTTTTTGTGAAGAATCACCAACAAGTGGGACACAATTGTGAAGTGGAACGAAATCTGTTGGATTTTTGAAACTTTTTTAACTAATAAAAAAATGAAAAGTGGGGCGTGCAAAATTATTCGGCCCCCTTGCGTTAATACTTTGTAGAGCCACCTTTTGCTGCGATTACAGCTGCAAGTCGCTTGGGGTATGTCTCTATCAGTTTTGCACATCGAGAGACTGAAATTCTTGCCCATTCTTCCTTGCAAAACAGCTCGAGCTCAGTGAGGTTGGATGGAGAGCGTTTGTGAACAGCAGTTTTCAGCTCTTTCCACAGATTCTCGATTGGATTCAGGTCTGGACTTTGACTTGGCCATTCTAACACCCGGATACGTTTATTTGTGAACCATTCCTTTGTAGATTTTCCTGTATGTTTGGGATTATTGTCTTGTTGGAAGATAAATCTCCATCCCAGTTTCAGGTCTTTTGCAGACTCCAACAGGTTTTCATCCAGAATGGTCCTGTATTTGGCTGCATCCATCTTCCCCTCAATTTTAACCATCTTCCCTGTCCCTGCTAAAGAAAAGCAGGCCCAAACCATGATGCTGCCACCACCATGTGTGACAGTGGGGATGGTGTGTTGAGGGTGATGAGCTGTGTTGCTTTTACGCCAAACATATCGTTTTGCATTGTGGGCAAAAAGTTGGATTTTGGTTTTATCTGACCAGAGCACCTTCTTCCACATGTTTGGTGTGTCTCCCAGGTGGCTTGTGGCAAACTTTAGACGAGACTTTTTATGGATATCTTTGAGAAATGGCTTTCTTCTTGCCACTCTTCCATAAAGGGCAGATTTGTGCAGTGTACGACTGATTGTTGTCCTATGGACAGACTCTCCCACCTCAGCTGTAGTTCTCTGCAGTTCATCCAGAGTGATCATGGGCCTCTTGGCTGCATCTCTGATCAGTCTTCTCCTTGTCTGAGCTGAAAGTTTAGAGGGACGGCCAGGTCTTGGTAGATTTGCAGTGGTCTGATACTCCTTCCATTTCAAAATGATCACTTGCACAGTGCTCTTTGGGATGTTTAAAGCTTGGGAAATCTTTTTGTATCCAAATCCGGCTTTAAACTTCTCCACAACAGTATTACGGACCTGCCTGGTGTGTTCCTTGGTCTTCATGATGCTCTCTGCGCTTTCAACAGAACCGTGAGACTATCACAGAGCAGGTGCATTTATACAGAGACTTGATTACACACAGGTGGATTCTATTTATCACCATCAGTCATTTAGGAGAACATTAGATCATTCAGAGATCCTCGCTGAACTTCTGGAGTGAGTTTGCTGCACTGAAAGTAAAGGGGCCGAATAATTTAGCACGCACCACATTTCAGTTTTTTATTTGCTAAAAAAGTTTAAAAAATCCAATAGATTTCGTTCCACTTCACAATTGTGTCCCACTTGTTGGTGATTCTTCACAAAAAATTTAAATTTTATATCTTTATGTTTGAAGCCTGAAATGTGGCAAAAGGTTGAAAAGTTCAAGGGGGCCGAATACTTTCACAAGGCACTGTATATATATATATATATATATATATATATATATATATATATATATATATATATATATATATATATATATATATATATATATATATATATATATATTCATATATATATATATAACTTTCTCTGTCTCTCTCCACTCTTTGCATACATGAATATTTTTTAAATATACAGTATATGGAAATATTTTTATACATAAAGTATGCAGAAAAATATTTCCAAAAAAAGTACAAACTCAAACTCTGTATGTGTGTATATATATATATATAATATATATTCATATGTGGAAATATTATATATACAATAATGCAGTGTATGCTGTATAAATAAATATAAATATATGTATACATATACACACACATACACATATATATATATATGTGTGTATATATATATATATATATATATATATATATATATATATATATATATTCATATGTGGAAATATAACATATACAATAATGCAGTGTATGCTGTATAAATAAATATATATATATATATATATATATATATATACACACACATACATATGTGGAAATATGGTATATACAGTGATACAGTGTATGCTGTATAGATAAATATAAATATATGTATATATATGTATATATATATATATATATATATATATATATATATATATATATATATATATATATATATATACACACACATACTGACACACACACATTATAGGGTATATAGGAAGGGTATATAGGGTATATAGGAAGGTGCTCCCTAGTATATCGGTGGCCTCCTTCCCTCACTGTATCTTATATAATGGCACATCTCGGTGGCGGCGTGCGTTAAGGTGTTTGTCTCATTTCCCAGACCCCCGCTGGGCGGCATGTACTGTACGGTTGCTATGTGACGCTCTCAGTATGCCGTCGCTATGCGGAGGGGGGTGTGGAAATCCTGACTAGGACCATCTGGAGCAGAGCCTTAGGCCCCGTCCCAGAAGACTAGGCCGAAGTTGGCCTCTGCGAGGGAAGCGGGGCCTGGGAACGGCTCCCCCAGCTCGCTCTGCTTCACCGGCACCTGACAGAAGAGAAAAGACACAGAGCCAGTCTGGGGGTATTTGACTCAATTCTCTGTTCCGCCGGGCCCTTTCAGCTTGGCCGCCATCCTCCCCGCATACTGATCTGCCTTCCCATTCTGTGCCTGACAAGCGCTCACAGAAATAAATTACCCCCAACCTGCGACGGTGGAACAATCTGTCCACTAAAGTCCATTCATCCCCAGACAGCCCCCATTATCCCCGCCATTAAAGCTTCTGGAGGAGCTTGTAAAGGATACTGTTTCTCTGTCAGACTGTAAATAAGACACTAAGAATGAAGAAAAAACACACACACACAAAATGGAAGAAAGACGAGTCTGGCTCATGGCTGCCCCGGCGACGGAGGCCGCCGAATGAATCGCCGATGACAGCTGTGTACAAAACTGATCGGGGGGCCGGGCGGAAAGGGCCCCGCCATCCAGACACCAGGAAACAAGCCCACATCTGTTTTTCATGGGGTTAAATTAGTATTCAATTGAGCGGGGGGCCACAGCGGGGCCCGGGAGACGTCACTTTGGGGGCGCAGACGGGATTGTTCGGGCTCGGCACGGCCGGAAACTACAGATGAGCTTCCATTTTCTTTTCTCTTTGACTCCTCTGGGTGTTTTTTTTTTTTTATTATTTAACCTAGTTCAACCGAGTTCACGAGCGACGTGGCCAGACGCTGTCATCAGCGCTATTGCCCTTTAAGGCCCCGTTTGCACCCCAGCAACACTCGGCGTCTTGTTTTTAGTTCAACTGAGTTCACGAACGCCGTGGCCGGACGCTGTCGTCAACACTATTGCATTTTAAGGCCCCGTTTGCACCTGAGCGCCACTCAGCGTCCTGTTTTTAGTTCAACCGAGTTCACGAGCGACGTGGCCGGACACTGTCGTCAGCGTTATTGCACTTTAAGCCCCCGTTTGCACCTGAGTGGCACTCAGCATTGTATTTTTAGTTCAACCGAGTTCACGAGTGACGTGGCTGGAAGCCGTCCTCATCGCTATTGCGCTTTAAGGCCCGTTTGCACCCGAACGACACTTGCGTTGTGTTTTTAGTTCAACCCAGTTCACGAGCGACCTGGCCGGACGCTGTTATCAGCGTTATTGTGCTTTAAGGCCCCCGTTTGCACCTGAGCGACACTCAGCGTCGTGTTTTTAGTTCAACCGAGTTCACGAGCAACGTGGCCAGACGCCATCATCAGAGCTATTGTACTTTAAGGCCCTCGTTTGCACCCTAGCGACACTCGGCGTCGTGTTTTTAGTTCAACTGAGTTCACGAGCGACATGGCTGTACACCATCGTCAGCGTTATTGCACTTTAAGGCCACGTTTGCACCTGAGCAGCACTCAGAATTGTATTTTTAGTTCAACCGAGTTCACGAGCGACGTGGCTGGACGCCGTCATCATCGCTATTGCGCTTTAAGGCCCTGTTTGCACCCGAACGACACTCGCGTTGTGTTTTTAGCTCAACCAAGTTCACAAGCGACCTGGCCAGACGCTGTCGTCAGCGTTATTGCACTTTAAGGCCCGTTTGCACCTGAGCGACACTCAGCATCGTGTTTTTAGTTCAACCGAGTTCACGAGCTACGTGGCTGGACGCTGTCATCATCGTTATTGCGCTTTAAGGCCCCCGTTTTCATCTGAGCAACACTCAGCGTCCTGTTTTTAGTTCAGCCGAGTTCACGAGCGACATGGCCAGATGCCATTGTCAGAGCTATTGTACTTTAAGGCCCTTGTTTGCACCCTAGCGACACTCGGCGTTGTGTTTTTTTAGTTCAACCGAGTTCACAAGCGACGTGGCCGGACGCCGTATTCAGTGCTATTGCACTTTAAAGCCCCGTTTGCACTCGAGCGACACTCGGCGTTGTGTTTTTTTAGTTCAACCGAGTTCACGAACGACGGGGCTGTACGCCATCGTCAGCGTTATTGCACTTTAAGGCCCCGTTTGCACCTGAGCGACACTCGGCGTCTTGTTTTTAGTTCAACCGAGTTCACAAGTGACGGACTAGACGCCGTCGTCAGCGCTATTGCCCTGTCCTGTTGCTAGGGCATTGCTAAGACACTCCCACCCGTTACTGCCATCACAGGAGCAAGCGCTTTCTCTGATTCAACACCCCCCTAGCATGAACACAATCCGCCCCACCACAGTAGTTCTGAGCTCAGCGATGCTGCGACAGAGAAGATAGTGAGGGAGATTGAGTCCTTGTTCCTGGGATGGTGGTGGTGAGCAGTAATGGCTGGGAGAGTCTTAGCAATGTCCCGGCAACAAGGCAGGACGAGATGATGACATCTGGCAGTTTCTGAGCCAGGCTTCAGGAGGTACGTAAATGGCCTACACCTATAGCAAGAGCATTATTATACTTTTATGTGGTTGGCAAGCGGTTACTTTGTTATATGGCGGCAGAACGGCTCTCCTGCTCCAGATCATGTACCCAGTACGCGATCCAGCACTTTCAGGTAGGGGGCATGCACGTGCGCCACGGGGGCGACACGCCAGTGTTGTGATTAGACACAGCTCAAGCGGATCAGCGAGTGTCGGCCAATGGATGCCCACCAGACCCCCCCACCCCTTTTACATTTAGGAGTGCCCATCAGAGTAACCCCCCCTAAATCTTATTGAGGAGTGCCCACCAGAGTCCCCCCTAACATTCAGGAGTGCCCATCAGAGTCACCCCCCCACATCTTATCTAGGAATGCCCATCAGAGCCCTCCCGCACATCCAGGAGTGCCCGTCAGAGTCCCTCCATACATCCAGGAGTGCCCATCAGAGCCCCCTTCATGTCCAGGAGTGCCCATCAAAGCCCCCTACCTTTACATTTAGGAGTGCCCATCAGAGTTGACCCCCCACATCTTATCTAGGAGTGCCCATCAGAGCCCCCTCCCCCACACACACACATACACACATCCAGGAGTCCCATCTTACATCCAGGAGTGCCCACCAGAGCCCCCCCCCCTTACATCTTGGAGTGCCCATAAGATTCCCCCCCTCAAATTCTGGAGTGCCCATCAGAGTCCCCCTCACATCCAGGAGTGCCCACCAGAGCCCACCACCCTACATCAGGAGTGCCCATTAGATCCCCCCTTCTCACATCCAGGACTGCCCATCAGAGTTTTCCCTTACATCAGTAGTGCCCACCAGAGTCCCCTCTTACATCAGAAGTGCCCATCAGAGTCCCCCCTTACATCAGGAGTGCCCATCAGAGCCCCCCCACCCACACACACACACACACATGCAGGAGTCCCTTCTTACATCCAGGACTGCCCAATCAGAGTCCCCCCTTACATCAGGAGTGCCCACCAGAGCCCCCCCTTACATCTTGGAATGCCCATCAGATCCCCCCCCACATCCAGGAGTGCCCATCAGAGTCCCCCTCACATCCAGGAGTGCCCCCCAGAGCCCCCCTTCCCCACATCCAGGAGTGCCCATTAGATTACCCCCCTCACATCCAGGACTGCCCAATCAGAGTCCCCCTTACAACAGGAGTGCCCACCAGAGTCCCCCCTTACATCAGGAGTGCCCACCAGAGTCCCCCTTTACAACAGGAGTGCCCACCAGAGTCCCCCCCTTACATCAGGAGTGCCCACGAGAGTCCCCCCCTTACATCAGGAGTGCCCACCAGAGTCCCCCCTTACATCCAGGTAATGCATTGCAGCACTTGGAGAAGCTGTGACCTTAAAGAGCACAGAGTCATCAGCTGGAGGAAGGGGAGGCCGCGCACAGCATCTCTCTTCCACCGTATGGACATCGCCCACCAGGCCGCAGAATTAAGCCCCTTGTTTAGACTCTGGAGATTTCTCCCCCCCCCCCCATACATGAGATTGAGCCACTAATCTGATCACATGCCTGCGATTTGCAATTTCCAACCCTCCCGTACCAAGCTCCTGCCCTGCCGAGAGAAAGAAGAAATCCTTAGAAAAGCAGATTTAACGAGACTGCGCTGCAAATCTTCAACATGCTGCACAGCTCACCGCCGAGGACGTGCTGGAGACTCACTCGGGACACCACAAGGTCCCCCCCCCCCCCCCCACTTTTTTTTTATTTTCTTTCTGTTTCAATACATTTTTATTGAAGAGTTTCATAAATAATACAAACGCACAACAAGCACCTATAGTCGCCCAATATACAGAGCAGAGGCGGATCCACCAGGGTCGCAAAGGCCGCACTTGCAGAGCATGTGAAAGGGTCCCCTGTAAGGCTCGGTTCATCCAGCTGCAGTCCCAAAGTCCTGCGACTTTTTTTTGCGATTTCTTTTTGACTTCCTTGCGACTTGCTTGAAATTTCCTTGTGACGTCCTTGTAACTGTTGTGATTTAACATTGCAGTCTATGGCATTCGAATCACACCCAAGTCGCAAATAAGTAGTGCAGGAACTTTTTTTTTTTTTTTGTCGCTGCAACTTGAGTCGCATTGATTAAAACCGGGCCTATTTTTCAAACTTGTTGTTTACAAGTTAAAATCATTTTTTTTGCTAGAAAATCACTTAGAACCCTCAAACATTATATATGTTTTTTTCAGACACCCTAGAGAATAAAATGGCACATGACAAGTCGCACAGGTGTGAACGGGGGTTAAATGTATGTACTGGCAAGGGGTGATGGAGTGTCCATCCTTTGAAGCTATGACAGCTTCACCTCTTCTGGGAAGGCCGTCCACAAGGTTTAGGAGTGTGTCTATGGGAATGTTTGACCATTCTTCCAGAAGTGCATTTGTGAGTTCAGGCTTTGTGCTGGTGTGCAGTAATGTTGGTACAGGAAGGAGCCATCCCCAAACTGTTCTCACAAGGTTGGGAGCATGAAATTGTACGAATGTCTTGGTATGCTGGCTCAATATTAGCATGACTAGCAGATTTGCCCATCAATTTGCAACCCTAGGCTACCCACATATGGACATAAAGAAAGGATCTTCAATATTAACCCTTAAGAACATTTCGGATGAATGACTACTGAATAAGTGTGCACAGTATTCTTTGTCACAAACTCCTGTAAACAAAAAAATTGAACCGTAAAATGGCCAGACCTTTAGAAAAGGAAGGGCTTCTGCCTGGTAGAGGCAAGGCACACCATGGTCTACTCAGACAGAAGCTAGGTGGACTCCACTCCTTAGTGACCAGTTAAAGCCGATCCACCAAGTACTTGGCGAGAGACTTTCCCAAAGAAAGTCTTCTCAGGATGGGGATAGGCAAAAGACCCGAAAGCTACAGAACCTCCCCATGACATCAGGGTCGGCCCCCCGATGACCTGCACCCTCCATTTTTGACACACATGCGGTGTAAGTGCTCATGACGAAAAAGGGACAACAACAACAAAAAAAGCATTACATAGCAGGCCTTTTGGCCATTATAAACATTGCCCTGGCTAGACAAAAGGCCACATCCTAAGGCAAAGTGCAAGTAAAGAATGAAGTATTGGGGTCTTGTGCAGGTGAAACCCCAATGGTGTGGTGCAGACTAATGGTGCTTTTCTGGCACCTCTTGGATGTCACCTTGGGGTAACATCATTGGAAGCTCCTTGCCCCAGGCAAGAAAAATGCAGCCCCTTTCAAATCAGGAAGCCATTAGAACTTAGGGAGAGCCCTGCCATCGACCAGGGACAAGCCTGGTAAACTAGGCCAGGTTCAACCAGTGAGGAAAAGGGTCCCTCCCACCGTCCTCACCTTATTACATCAGAAGGAATACTAAATGCATCCCATTAAGAAGGAGCCAGCTATCTTCTTAATAGGAACAGATACTACACTTAATTAACCAAAAGGTCAAGAAGCGATTGGAAATTTTCATTTATTCTTCAAAGTTTCAACACTGTATGGAGACATCTACCAGCAATGCTCAACCACGTGTTGAAATGAACAAGCTCATGGAAATTGAAGGAGGGGATGGCTTGCTAGCTTTTTCCTGTTCATGTTAGTACAGTAGCCCATGCTAGGCAAAGAATTGCTGGTAAGGTGAGTATTATAATTGTGGAGGGGTACTGTCAGAAACCATGAATCAGACTGACACAGAAGTACAGTTAAATCTTACTTGTTTAATAATAATAAAAAAAAGGTAAACAGAGTAAACGTTGTCAAAACATAGCCAGAGTTCAGGAACCGGAACGGATAGTCAGAGAAGCCAAAACGTCAGGGAGCCAAAAATGAGCGTAGTAGAACAGCAAGCAGGATCTGGAGCCAGAAGGAATGTCAGCCAAGCAAGTTTTTAACACTAATGCCCCGTACACATGATCCGAATATCGTACGAAAACGGTCGTCCGAGGAAGAATTGTACAATTTTCGGATCGTGTGTACACTACTTTTGACAGCCGATCATGACCGTTCATCCGATATTATTTTATCGGACATGCACGGAAATTTTCCTCGTACGATTACAGATCGTACGATTTTCGATTAGTCAGTATAGTTGTCGTCCGAAAATACAATACAAATACATTACAACACATGACATCACTAACGATTTTTTTTTCCTATTGTATGAGAATTTTCGTGACTTTATTTAGCTATTCAATTTCTACTTGCGATTATTAACCGAAAACGGTCGTAAGATCGGTCGTACGATATTCGGATCGTGTGTACGGGGCATAACGCAGGAGAGCGTCTGTAGAGATGTGACCATGGTGAAGGCAGAGATCATGTGGGCTGGACGGCATAAGTAGGTAGGACTGACGAGCAGGATCATCAACAGGTGAGTCACTGTAGAGAAATAGGAGCTGGCAATTAGCCGACAGCTGAGCAGCCAGCTCAGAGAAGGAAGGGCTGGGCCCAGCCCTGACATGTACTTTACAAACAAAATGGGGGTTATTTACTAAAGGAAAATCCACTTTGCTCTACAAGTGAATTGCAAGTGCAGTTGCTGTAGATCTGAAGGGGACATGCAAGGAAAATAAAAAACAGCATTTTTGCTTGTAAATGATTGGATGATAAAATCAGCAGATCCTCCCCTCATTTCAGATCTTCCCCTCAGATCTAAAGCGACCCCAATGTGACCTTTCCCTAGTAATTTTACGTGCATACATGCTAAGTAATGTGTAGGTGTAAAATTTCCTAGTATGCATTATCCTTCACAGAGATCATAGTACTCCCCCTAATAATGCCTTTATCTGCTTTCTCTCTAGAAAGACAGCACCGTCTTTTTTCAGGTATAATCCAAGGTCAGCATCTACTTCCTGGACTGGGATCCAAAGATCCAGAGATGACATGATCTTGTAAATTCTGGTGCTCATGTAGTTCTTGGCTGTGCTCACTAATGTGACTTCCTACAAAGTTACAATAATTGTGAAGAGACAGAGGAAATGCTTTCTTTTTACAAACTAGTGGCATCATCTGGTCAAAGCTACTAGACTGGTGTCTACAGACTGCTTTTTAATGATAAAAGGTGATGGTTTTTAGGACAATTACACCGTTGATGTATTTGGTGACATCAGAAATGTATTCATGTAGACTTGTAAAGTTACTGACAGGTCCACTCTAATGAAAGTTAATTTCTCCCACATACAGGGACCCAAAGGATACCAATAGAGTTTACAATGATGTTTGAGGGAATACAAATGAACTGGTTGTTAGATAATAAAACTCCTTTAATTAGTTTATGGCTTTTGTGTGTCCCAGTGTTTTCTAAAGAGGCGTGTGACAAAGACAAATCCCGTGGACTTCATTCTCAAAAGTTTAAAGCCTAGCCAAGACGGGAGTATGTACCGAAGGATAGACAATTTGATTAGGGAACATGACTCTAAATACGTTTATTGCTTGTTACCGTCATACCATCACAGGGCTTGGTGATAACCTTCATATTGTTCTAAAGGCCAATGCCACACAAAGGCCTCCAAGGTCTGAGAGACACTGAGCTAGTGAGCCCATATGAAAATCAAGGAAACTCTGTGAAAGAAGAGGTCATTTTATTGACAGGTGTCTATGAGACGACTAGCAGATGGACTTCTGGAGGAAAAAGACCGCTGTGGCTTTCTCTACAAGATTACGAGGAGGTGGGACATCCCTAGAGGCTAATGTATATAAAATTCCCTCATTAAATTAAACAGAGGAAAACTCACAGCTTGACACTTGCTAACTCACAATGGTGACAAGGGTCGTGTCTCCTCTGTGAAGTCAGCACCACTGGAAGGTTGATTGATAGCTCCTAGTGGTTTGTTAACCGATCAGGTTGTGGATACAACTTTACTGGACATGGCTTGACACTTATGGTCTGGTCAGGTTCATAATGGGGCAACCAAAGGAAGACTATAAATACACCCACAGACATGTGGTCAACCAGTTAGGGCTTAGGAGACATCAAAGGTGGACCCTGATTTCTCTTAAAAGGGTCAGTCAACCCAAGACTGATATTTTGGTGCTTGGCAGATGCTGGAGTATTAACTCACTTAAGAGTTTCTTCCATCTTTCAAGCACTTACCTGGTGAGATCCTGGGTCTGTGTCCATTATGAGGGGATCCCACCATTTGGATTTTTATTTACTCTATATTGTGGAGAATTTACCAAGAGGAATCATAATACCAAATTGGCACAGAGCACCTAAAGCTCCCAGGTGGAAAGGAACAGAGACGGGAATTATGGCAGGGCAAATCTACTGTATCTGTTGAAGTATCTAAGTCATTTAAGAATCCATGGACCTTCTTAACCCTCCAGACTCCACCTATAGCTAATATATACCTTTTGGACTTATCCTTTAAGGGAACAACCGTGCTTAATTTATGTTTCTGAATAACTTGCAGAGAATTATGGACTCCGAAGGTACTATCGTCATCAGTTATTAAAAATGTTAAAGTAGAACCTTACATAGAAAAATTCAAATGTATATACAGAAAGGTTTTTTATTGCAGATGAGACCTTCTTTGTTACGAGAGTTGGGCTGGCTGAAGATCCCAAACTGGGCAAAGGTGTCAGTGCCAATGAGGGAGGTCATGGGTGTGAAATTGTTCGAAGGGAGGTGAATTAAGCTCCATTTTAAGTCTTGAGCTCCAATCCCTAAGGACAGAAAGCCATTACAGTTTACTTTGGTTAAATCCAACCAATACAAGGTGACTTTTTATTGGTGGCTATGGGTTACTGCACTTAAGGAACTTAAGAATTAAGAACTCTTTTTTTAAAAAAAGGCTGTGCATAAATCCTTGAGACAATTCTCAGCATGTAGCCCATACCGTCGCCCGTAGAAAATAATACTTAGCTTGAGTTGTCCACTTTGTAGTAGAAATGTGGCAACTAGAAACTGGTTACACTATTTTTAAGTGAGCCCTGGGTGGCTAAATATCTGCCATCTTAGGTGCCAGAACAATTGGAACTTACCTTGCAGAAGAAGACAGTTGTCATTTGGTACAGCAATACAGCCAACTAGTAACACAACTGTAAATACATGGTTTTTCCTCATGAAAAATAACCTGCTGTCAGCATGACACACAAGCCTTTTGACCCGGCGTCCCTGTCACTCATACTTTAATTCCCCTAATAAAAACTAAAATTTGAGGGATTGCCAGTCCAGACACTCCTAAAGAAAAACGAGAGCCTGAGAGAGAGGATGTTTAATTGGCTCAGGACAACAGATTCAGATTTTCCTGTTGAAGAGCTTAGCTTGGCAGCTATTATCATCATCAAGGATAAGTAAAGAACCTTAATAATTAGCCCACAAAATGTCTGCCTTCACTATGCCTTACTCAGGTGTTTTCGTAGTAATGAAGATTTCTCTGAAATATTGGTTTGCCCCTGAAAATAGCTGACAGAAGTAAGCCTCAATGATGTCATGAGTTTCCGTTCTTTGGAACAACTGTTCATTGAGTAAGGCTATAGGCCATACTATATGACTTGTACAAAAAAAAATTTTTATTAACTTACATTGGTTGTTCAAATTTCACATGTTGGTAGAGTAACTCTTTTCATCTTCATCTAAAACAACTCCTCTTCTTCTTTTTCATTGCAGTTAAATAATGTATTCCAAGGGGAAGCAACGTTACGTCATTGAGTTTTTGATAAAGGAGGGGTGCAGGCCGTAAAACAATCACAGAAGGCTACAGAATGTTTACAGAGATTACACTATTGACAAGAATCACCAATGGCAAGACATTGCTCTGGTCAATGCTTCCATCTCCATAACTAAGAGTCCAAGAGCTACCAATAACAAGACATTACTCTGGTTAATGGTGTCATCTTCAAAAGCCACCAACAACAAGACATTGCTCTGGATAATGGTGTCATCTCCATAGCTAAGGGTTTAAGCATCACCAATGACAAGACATTGGTGTGGTCAATGCTGTCATCTCTGTAACCAAGAGTTCAAGCATCACCAATGACAAGACGTTGCTCTGGTCAATGGTGTCATCTCCATAACCAAGAGTCCAAGCATCACCAATGACAAGACACTGCTCTGGTCAATGGTGTCATCTCCATAACCAAGAGTCACCAATAACAAGATGTTGTTATGGTCAATGGTGTCATCTCCATAACCAAGAATCTAAGAGTGACCAATGACAAGACATTACTCTGTTCAATGGTGTCATCTCCATAACCAAGAGTCCAAGCGTCACCAATGACAGGACATTGCTCCGGTTAATGGTGTCATCTCCATAACCAAGAGTCCAAGTGTCACCAATGACAAGACATTGCTCTGGTCAATGGTGTCATCTCCACAAACATTCTGTAGTCTTTTGTGGAACTCAATGGCAGCACGTTGCTTCTGGTTGGAATCCATTATTTACCTGCAATGGAAAAAAGAAAAGTTACTATAAAGGAGGAGTTATTCTGCCAACATGTGAATTTTAACAACCTATCTAAGTTAATTTAAAAAATATATATATATGCCCACTTTTGCAGTACCTTTGCTACAGCCCTTGTATAATAAATGTTTTTGATTTGCTCTAAAATAGTCAGTGATTTAAAAAAAAGCAAAGCATAAGTATTGCTTATTTTTTTTAAGTTTTGGCTATATAGAGTGGTCAAAACCAGGTTTTTATTTTTGCCATCAATGTCTCTTCAAGGAGACTTCCCCTTACTTCCTGTCACATAGGCACAACAGGAAATTAGAGGAAATCTCTCCAAAATAAGGGAAATCCCCTCTTAGACAGTAGTCACCAAAAGAAGTCTGTCTATTTGAATATTTTTCCTTGATTCCTGTTCTGATGACAATTTAAAAATATTGGATTTTCCCTAAAATTCAGTCTTGGTGACAGTGGTTACTGAGACAAGTAGGGTGAATCTCCCCAGCAGTAACACACACACAAATACAAACTTCATACAGGTTCCAACCCTTCCTTACTCTAGCCAAGGGTTTCTCAACCAGGGTTCCTCCAAAGGTTACTGGGGGTTTGCGTGAGCAACTTCTGACTCTCAGGTAAGTTCCCATTGATCTTTTTTAGCTATCTGTAAGCCCTTGTACACACGGTCGGAGATTCCGACAACCAAATCCGTCGAAATCTGTCCGAAACTGTTGTATACACACGGTCGGACGAAGTTGTCGGAAATTCCGATCGTTCAGAACGTGATGACGTTATTTCATTACGACGGGACTACGTTCAGGCTAGTAGCCAATAGCTTTGATGTAGGAATTTGATCTGAGCATGCGTGGCACTTTGTCCGATCGGAATTCTCTACACATGATCGGAGTATGTCCTATCGGAGCATATTTCCGGCAAGTTGGAAAATTTGGTCCGACGGATATTCCGACGGAAACAGTCCGATGCAGACCACACACAGTCGGAATATCCGACAAAACGCTCCGATCGGACACATTCCGTTGGAATCTCCGATCATGTGTACAAGGGCTAAGGGAGTAATTCTTCCCAATGACCACAGGTGTAAGGAGCATTCTTCCCACTGACCACCACACTAATGTATCATGCGTTGTAGATATAGTAATCTTTAGCAGGGGTTCCCTGAGACCAGATTTAAAGGGCTCCTCTGTGTTGAAAAGGTTAAAAAAGACTGCTGTAGCCAAAACCAAGAACAAAAATATTTAGATACACTTTTTGTGAATATTATTGGCTTTTCAAACTTTGATATTCAAAAAGAAGAAAAAAAAAATTTAAAATAAAATTGTTTATATAAATTACCTTTTTTTTTTTTTCTTTAAAAACTTCTAAAAAAAAACCCCTCACAGCTCAAAGAAACGATAAATACAAAATTTAGTTTTTTTTAAAAGGGTGATGGCACGAAATTATATATTTATAAAGATAAATAAGTTATGCCTACGAACAGCAGCTTATTAACATGTTTTATCTAAGAGAAAATATTTATTTTTCATATAAAAAGAAAACTCAAGCATCTTTACAAATTGGGTGAATAAAAGCATTGATTTCAACTTGTGTCCTTCAAGAAGCAGGACCTGTGGTCTAAGAGGCTTTTAATGCTCCCGTCACGAAACAGATCAACATAAATTATTTTAACACAATGTCTCCATTTTCTCTTCAAATTTTGTATTTTTCTTTTTTAGGAAAAAAAAAAAAAAAGGATGACCTGGTGAATAATTTATCAAAAATGCAGCTATAATTAGACAGTCATCAAAAGTCCATTTGCTTGGTAATTACAACACCATCTGATGGAATCCAACTATTTGCTTTTGTAGTTCCTTTATTTGACGATATACATTTTGCTAATCCTTTTTATTCTCCTAAGGCA
Source organism: Lithobates pipiens (assembly GCF_037356315.1). Classification (NCBI taxonomy): domain Eukaryota; kingdom Metazoa; phylum Chordata; class Amphibia; order Anura; family Ranidae; genus Lithobates; species Lithobates pipiens. The sequence goes on along the minus strand of NW_027507791.1, from coordinate 48,338,651 downwards.
ACATTCATTTTCTCATGCCTTCGAACAAGGCCATCCAGTTGCCCTGGGTTTCTTTTCCCCCCTTGTAGTCGATGGTGGACGCCTATGTCTGTGTCCCGTAGTATTGTGGGGCAGGGAAAAGGTCTGCGTCCTAGAAGCAAAGATGGCTAATTAAGACAATAGTGTTCTCGGGGTGGACAATCGGGGCCTGGCTTTTGAATAACAGTCTAGACAGGAGCCACGGTCCTCTGTCGGAATTTTAACTCGGGTCTTGCTTCTGTTTCCCCTACTTCGGCCACTTCCCCTCTGTCGGCCCCCCTAACATCTCTTTTCTCTAGCTTCTCTTTTTTATTTAGAATTTATTTGTTTCTGACCTTAAACAATTCATCTTTTCACACACTCGGCTAGACTGACAGCCAGCTTCTATTATTGAGGGTCTGGTGCTAATTCTTTCAACTGACAACAGCTACGTCATGGGTAAGGAATTTTTTTTTTTTTTTTTTTACATGTTGGTCACTTTTTTAATTTATTTATCCTCAAATAATCTCCTCTGAAAGAATACGCCTTAGGTTAGCAACTCTTATAAAACAAGCCAGCATCTTAGTCCCAAGGACACAAAATTTTAATCTTTTTATTCTGGCTGTGGATTTTTTTTTTTATTATTATAACAATGTCTTTACCAAGCTGTATCACTGGAGCTTGATTACAATAAGCCATTTACAAATTGATTAATGTTTTTTTTTTGCTTTTATTGTATTTACAGTATAGTATTCGTTTTAGTAGTAATAATAGTACAAAAATACTTATTAAAATAATAATTATACGTTTACAAGAAAAAAAATCTATCTATCTATCTATCTATCTATCTATCTATCTATCTATCTATCTATCTATCTATCTATCTATCCTGTATATATATATATATATATATATATATATATATATATATATATATATATATATTAGTAGCAATAATAAATACAAAAGTACTTACATCTTTAAATGAATGAAAATTATATTTATAAGTAAAAAAAAAAAAAAAATATATATATATATATATATATATATATATATATGTGTGTGTCTATCTATCTACACTATATATATATATATATATATATATATATATATATATATATATATATATATATATATATATATATATACACACACTATATATATATATATATATATATATATACATATAGTGTAGCTGGATAGCTATATATATATATATATATATATATATATATATACATATATATATATATATATATATATATATATATAGATAGATAGATAGATAGATAGATAGATATATGCACATATAGTGTAGATAGATAGCTAGACATATATATATATATATATATATATATATATATACACACACACACACACATATATATATATATGTGTCTATCTATCTACACTGTATATATATATATATATATATATATATGCACATATAGTGTAGATAGATAGCTAGACATATATATATATATATATATATATATATATATTTATTTATTTTTGTTTTTACTTATAAATATAATTTTCATTCATTTAAAGATGTAAGTACTTTTGTATTTATTATTACTACTAAAATATATCGATATATACAACCTTTCAGGCTTTTATCTATGTCTGTGTGACCCCCATTGTGGAGATTTTCCTGGAAGTAAAGTTTGTCACCAGTACAGGAAGGTACAGCTGACTATAAAAATGTTGTCAAAAGCCCTAACTGTTCCCACTTAACTAATAATAATTAATTATAATAATAATTAATATATAATAATAATAATCTCATAATAATAATGAATATAGTAATTAATAAGTGTTTTTTTTTTTTTTTTTACTGTATCCCTATTGAAAATAATATACTATTAATAATACAATTAATTAAAAGGCTACCTTCTTGAAGTCTGGCATTAATAGCCCCTATTGGAAATGGGCATTCTTTTATCTTATATTTTATTCAGAATATAATTTTTTTTTTAGTAGCAAATACAGAAACGATTCTAAAACAAAATTAAAAAAAATAAAAATATTATATATATATATATATATGTAAATACATAATCTTTCAAGCTTTTTCCTATGCCTGTAACCCCATTGTGGAGATTTTCCCTCACTCCCTGTTCACGAGGACCAAACGAGTTAGCAATAAAAACATTGTCAGGTTTTTTTGTTGCTGTTTTTTTCTTTTTTTAATGGGTCCCAGTTGGAGAGATTTCTCTTTACTTCCTGTCCTGACAGGAAGTGAGGGAAAATTCCCTCAGTAGGTCCATGGGCGGCACTAAGAAACCTGGACAGAGGCTGTAACTCTTCCCTACTCCTTTTAAAATGAAAAATAAAGTTTTGGTTGGCAAATTTAAAAAAGGCAAGCACACTAATCTTAAGGGAAACCCGCCCTAAGAAAAAATAAGGGGTTTGCCATTGCCTGTCTGTTATAGCCCCCAATACTTCTCAGTCAATGACCTAGAATAAACCAAATCAAAGAATAGCCAGGGGGTTGGAATAACAGCCTGAAAAACAGGATTTTCAGGAGGAGCCCAATAATCTAATGACTGAACAGTCCTTTTCGAAGGCACCATCCCCATTGTGTTACCATAATGGCACTCATGGGCCAGTACCAAGGGGGGCAGGGTTAGAAAAGGCCACGCCGAGTCTCAATATTTTCTAACTGTAATAATATATTCCTATCTATGTTTCCTTCTTCCATCCACTCATAGATATTTTTGGACACATTTTTGATGGCACCATCAGTGTTACCATAACGGCACTAAGGGGCCAGTGCCTAGGGGGCAAAGTTAGAAATGACCAAATCTTAATATGTACTAAATATGATAACACTTTGTTTCTTTTTTTTTTACATTCACACCTTGATATTTATCTCCAAATTTAACAAGGGATCTGTAGAAGTTAAAGTCTCAGGAGATGTTGTGAGAAGTCATCAGACCTTTTATAGTCCAAAAAAACACGGAAACATCTCTACTTTGTCTTGCACGATGGGCTGGACAATTGAAAAGTAGTTCTACATGTAAAGCAGATGGCTCCCTCCATTGGTAAATTTAACCAAATTTGTTATACTCACAAACTGTTCAATTGCTTGGTAACACAAATTGATAATCAGCTAATCACATGGCAGCAACTTGGTGCATTTAGGCATCTAGACGTGGTGAAGACGACTCGCTGAGGTTCAAATTGAGCATCAGAATGGGGAGGAAAGGGGATTTAAGTGACGCTGAGCGTGGCATGGTTGTTGGTGCCAGTCGGGCTGGTCTGAGTATTTCAGAAACTGTTGATCTACTGGGATTTTCACACACAACCATCTCTCTCAGGTTTACAGAGAATGGTCTAAGAAAAAGAGAGAAAATATCCAGTGAGTTGCAGGTGTGTGGAGGAAAATTCTTTGTTGATGTCAGAGGTCAGAGGAGAATGGGCAGACTGGTTCCAGATGATAGAAAGGCAACGGTGACTAAAATAACCACTCGTTACAACCAAAGTATTCAGAATACCATCTCTGAACGCACAACACATCAAAACTTGAAGCAGACGGGCTACAGCAGCAGAAAACCACATAGGGTGCCACTCCTGTCAGCTAACAACAGGAAACTGAGGCTGCAATTCACACAGGCTCACAAAAAATTGGACAATAGAAGATTGGATAAAACGTTACTTGGTCTGATGAGTCTCGATTTTAGATGGTTGGGTCAGAATTTTGTATAAACAACATGAAAGCATGGATCCATCCTGCCTTGTATCAATGGTTCAGGCTGGTGGTGCAATGGTGTGGGGGATTTTTTTTTGGCACACTTTGGACCCCTGAAAACCAATTGAGCGTGGTTTAAATGCCACGGCCTACCTGATTATTGTTGCTGACCATGTCCATCCCATCTTCTGATAGCTCCTTCCAGCAGGAGAATAATGCACCATGTCACAAAGCTCCAATCATCTCTTCACTGGTTTCTTGAACATGACAATGAGGTCACTGTACTCCAATGGCCTCCACAGTCAACAGATCTTAATCCAATAGAGCACCTTTGGGATTTGGTGGAAAAGGAGATTGGCATCATAGATGTGCAGCCAACAAATTGGCAGCAACTTCGTGATGCTATCATGTCAATATGGACCAAAATCTCTGAGGAATCTTTCAAACACCTTGTTGAATCTATACCACGAAGAATTAAGGCAGTTCTGAAGGCAAAAGGGGGTCCAACCCCAGTACTATCAAGGAGTTCTCAAAACACCCTTCCCAACCATGTGTACCCCCAAAATAAACTTCTAAAAAAGTCCCAAGAAAAAAACACTACTTGTACATAGCCATGGCCATGGAAAATGCTCCAACACGACGCATAACCCCCACCTGGCTACCAGAAAAAAAACCTATGGGGTGTTTTAGGTAAAGCCTGCAGACTCCCGCAGGTCTCCAGACCTAAACCCTATTGAACATCTGTGGGACATCCTCAAATGGAAGGTGGAGGAGCGCAAGGTCTCCAACATCCACCAGCTCTGTGATGTCATCATGGAGGAGGGGAAGAGGACTCCAGTGGTGACCTGTGAAGCTCTGGTGACCTCCATACCCAAGAGGGTTAAGGCAGTGCTGGAAAATAATGGTGGCCGCACAAAATATTGACACGTTGGAGCCCAACTTTGGCATTTTCACTTAGGGGTGTACTCACTTTTGTTGCCAGCGGTTTAGACATTAATGGTCATGTGTTGAGTTATTTTGAGGGGACAGCAAATTTACACTGTTATACAAGCTGTACACTCACTACTTTACATTGTAGACAAGTGTCATTTCTTCAGTGTTGTCACATGAAAAGATATAATAAAATATTTACAAAAATGTGAGGGGTGTACTCACTTTTGTGTAGGTTTACAGGGAGGACTAGTGTTCATGTTATAGGTTGAGTTAGTGTGAAAGTTGCAGGGAGGGTTGGTGTAATGCCGTGACTTTCCGGCAGAAAAGGTCCGACGGTCTTCCCGTCGGATTTTCGACGGAGTTATGATGGACTTCAGAATGAACGGACTTGCCCACACATGAATGGACCAAAGTCCATTGAAAGTCCATTCGTTTTGAACGCGATGACGTACAACGGGACTAAAAAAGGAAGTTCAATAGCCAGTAGCCAATAGCTGCCCTTGCGTCGGACCAGCATACAGATGAACGGTTTGGTTTTCCCGATAGGAATTAAGTCAGTCGGATAGATTTAAAACATATTCTATTTCTAGGTCCGTCTGAATTTTTTAAAGAAAAGCAAACGGACTATCCCACACACGATCAGACTATCTGACGGAATGATTCCGTCAGACCTATTCTGCCAGAAAGCCCGGTCGTGTGTACGCGGCATTAGAGTTACATGGAGGCTTATGCCGCGTACACACGAGCGGACTTTTCAACATCCAAAGTCCGACGGAATGATTCCGTCAGACTATTCGATCGTGTGTGGGCTGCAACGGACTTTTGATTCGCAAAAGTCTGACGGACTTTAGAAATGGAACATGCTTCAAATTTTTCCGACGGAACTCCGCCGGACCCAGTTCCTACCGAAAAATTCGCTCGTGTGTATGCTATTCCGACGGACTAAAACTGACGCTAGGGCAGCTATTGGCTACTGGCTATGAACTTCCTTATTCGAGTCCAGTCGTACGTCATCACGTTCGAATCCGTCGGAGTTTGGTGTGATTGTGTGTGGCCAAGTCCGCTCAGTCGAAAAGTCCGTCAGAACTCTGTGGGAACTCCGGCAGAACTCCTTCGGAAGTCTATCGGACATAAGTCCTCTTGTGTGTACGGGGCTTTAGTGTTAGGGTTATGGGGAGGATTAGTGTTAATGTTACAGGATGAGTTTGTGTAAAAGTTACAGGGAAGGTTAGTGTTAAGGTTACATGGATAATTGGTATTTGGTTTACAGGGAGGGGTAGTTTTACATGACAGGTTTACTGTTATAGAGAGAGTTGGTGAAGGTTACAAGGAGGGGTAGTTTTACATGAAAGGTTAGTGTTGGGGTTGCAGGAAGGGTCAGCATTGGAGTTACAAGACATATTAGAGTTGAGAAAAAAGAAAGGGGTTAGTGTAATGCCATGTACACACGATCGACTTGGTCCACCGGACCACATTACGCAGGACAGTTCGATTGTCTGCCGGACTTGGCTTTCAGCAGACAATCCGTTCGTCGGTGTGCTAGTCCGGCGGACTAAGAATGACGCATGCTCAGAAGCAAGTACGAGAAGGAAGCTATTGGCTACTGGCTATTGAACTTCCTTTTTCTAGTCCCGTCGTACGTGCTGTACGTCATCGCGTTAGAAATCGCCGGACTTTCGGAGTGTCCGTGTGTGGCCAAGTCCGTTTGCCGGACCAAAGTCCGCCGGACAATTCGATCGTGTGTATGCGGCATTAGGGTTACAGAAAAGGTTAGTGTTGGAGTTTTAGGGGAGGTCTACTGTTGGGGTTACAGGTAGGGCCAGTGTCAATATTACAGGGAGGATTGGTATTTCGGTTACCAGGAGGGGTGGTGTTACAGGGAGGGACAGTTTTACATGATAGGGTAAGCATTGGGGTTACAGCAAAGATTAGAGTTGGGAATACAGGGAGGATTAGTATAAAGGTTAAGAGAATGATTAGTGTTGGGGTTACAGGTAGGGTTAGTGTTGGGATTACAGGGGGGTTTAGTGTTGGGGTTACAGTGAGAGTTAGTGTTGGGGTTACAGGGGGGATTAATGTTGGGGTTACAGGGGACATTAGTGTTAGGGTTACATGTAGCGTTAGTGTTGGGGTTACAGGGAGGGTTAGTGTTGGGGTTGCTGGGAGGGTTAATGTTGGGGTTACAGGGGACATTAGTGTTAGGGTTACATGTAGCGTTAGTGTTGGGGTTACAGGGAGGGTTAGTGTTGGTGTTGCTGGGAGGGTAATGTTGGGGTTACAGGGAGGGTTAGTGTTGGGGTTACTGGGAGGATTAATGTTGGGGTTACAGGGGACATTAGTGTTAGGGTTACGTGTAGCGTTAGTGTTGGGGTTACAGGTAGGGTTAGTGTTGGGGTTGCTGGGAGGGTTAATGTTGGGGTTACAGGGAGAGTTAGAGTTGGGGTTACTGGGAGGGTTAATGTTGGGGTTACAAGGAGGGTTAGTGTTGGGGTTACTGGGAGGGTTAATGTTGGGGTTACAGGGAGGGTTAGTGTTGGGGTTACTGGGAGGGTTAATGTTGGGGTTACAGGGAGGGTTAGTGTTGGGGTTACTAGGAGGGTTAATGTTGGGGTTACAGGGAGAGTTAGTGTTGGGGTTGCTGGGAGGGTTAATGTTGGGGTTACAAGGAGGGTTAGTGTTGGGGTTGCAGGGAGGGTTAATGTTGGGGTTACAGGGGACATTAGTGTTGGGGTTACATGTAGCGTTAGTGTTGGGGTTACAGGGAGGGTTAGTGTTGGGGTTGCTGGGAGGGTTAATGTTGGGGTTACAGTGAGAGTTAGTGTTGGGGTTACTGGGAGGGTTAATGTTGGGGTTACAGGGGACATTAGTGTTAGGGTTACATGTAGCGTTAATGTTGGGGTTACAGGGAGGGTTAGTGTTGGGGTTACAGGGGACATTAGTGTTAGGGTTACATGTAGCGTTAGTGTTGGGGTTACAGGGAGGGTTAGTGTTGGGGTTGCTGGGAGGGTTAATGTTGGGGTTACAGGGAGGGTTAGTGTTGGGGTTGCTGGGAGGGTTAATGTTGGGGTTACAGGGAGGGTTAGTGTTGGGGTAACTGGGAGGGTTAATGTTGGGGTTACTGGGAGGGTTAATGTTGGGGTTACAGGGAGGGTTAGTGTTGGGGTTACTGGGAGGGTTAGTTTTGGGGTTACTGGGAGGGTTAATGTTGGGGTTACAGGGAGCATTAGTGTTAGGGTTACAGGGAGGGTTAGTGTTGGGATTACTGGGAGGGTTAGTGTTGGGGTTGCTGGGAGGGTTAATGTTGGGGTTACAGGGAGCATTAGTGTTAGGGTTACAGGGAAGGTTAGTGTTGGGGTTACAGGGAGCATTAGTGTTAGGGTTACAGGGAGGGTTAGTTTGGGGTTACAGGGAGGGTTAGTGTTGGGGTTACTGGGAGGGTAATGTTGGGGTTACAGGGAGCATTAGTGTTAGGGTTACAGGGAGGATTCATGTGACAGGAGAGTAGGGTATGTTTTTCAGTGGTAGAAAATCTGTAATCCATCAGCACCAATCTTTTACCATTGAAAGCTAACTTAATGAAATTAAGCCTCAAATTGTGAACACGACAAAGAGACACATAGGAGGAAACCAAAATGTAATATCATTATAATGAGCACACATTGATGGGATATTACATATAACCAAAGAAGGAAAAAAAACCTTGGAGAGTCCTGAATGGGTAGACGGGTAGGGTATAGGTGGCCGGCTGAGCAGCTGAGGCTTTGACGGTTCCTCAAGTCACCTGCAGCTTTCCACTTCTCCACTTCTCCCCAACCAAAGGGCTTCTTTCTTTCTTTTTCTTCTTTTTTTTGTCCATGGCTTCCTATGTATAAAGTGGAATTTCAAGGGTTAGCGATCCCTTGATGGCCAAGCCTCTGACAATCATTCGGTCCCCTCAGTCAAAAAGCTGTTAGCTTGTCCCCCCTACTAAACTACATCCACTTAGGTAGCAGAACAGAGAGCCCGACGTGAAAAGCCGGTGATTAAAGCCACTGAACGACACAATTAACATGAGTGGGGAAATTGTGGCACAGTTTCCATGACAATAAACCAAAATTATATAAAAGAATCAGTAATTATGGGTAAGTAAACATTAAGGGCTTCATTCACGGAGGACTTAGGAAAGACATAGGGACGATTTCAATGCTAATTTCCACTGCTTCATTGTGGGAAACAAAAGTACTATTTTTTTTTTCCCTCCTATGGCCATGGTTTGGGTTTGGCTTTGGCGGAACCTTTTTTTTTTCTTCCCCCTCCCTCTCTTTCTCCGCAATTCTCAGAGGTAAAAAAATGGCACTTTGTTTTTCTTGCGGATTTGTTTTTGTACTAAAATGACTTGTAAATTGAGGTATTTTGACATCTGGTTGCCTGGTCAGCGGTAATTGGAGGTGGAAGTCAGACAATAGCACAATGTAATATTCCCCATTGTGCTTTGTGGCGGGTGTTCTAAATAAACAACAATTCCCGTGTCAAATCTAAATGTCGTATCGTTTAATTTATCATGGCCTAATGGAACATAATAATACGATATTGTAATTTTATTTCTTATTCCTTTATTGATGGAGTAAATCCGTTTCTCTGTGACGCATCGAGTGGTTGGCTGAAGGATAGGCTGAAGGGTGAAACTGGACGATCGCCATGAAAAATGCCCACCTTTGCCAATTTTAACTGCGGCTTTTGTCTATTTTTTATTTATTTTTTTAGTTGTGGTTTTTAAACGTGTTTTTGTGGGTATTTATGTAGTTACATAGTAGGTGCGGTTGAAAAAAGACACAAGTCCATCCATTCCAACCCATGTGTGTGATCATATGTCAACAAAATAATGGTGCAGTTTTATGGGTGGGAAAATGGGCCTAAATAAATGGGCCTAATAAAAAGGAATCACTGGTTGAGCCCATTGGCTTGCAATTGGCAGCTTTCCACAAAACAGGGGAATCCCCCTCCCAAGAATAATATGTGGTCACCTAAACTAAGGCACAGTTTATCAACACTGTTTTAAGAATTCTTCAATTATGAGAATAATGCCGCATACACACGATCAAACAATCGGGTAGAAAAGTCCGGCAAACTCAAGTCCGCCGGACAATCCCCCCGTGTGTAGCCTCCGGCGGACTTTTTTTTACCCGAAAGTACGGCGGACTTAGAAAGTATTTTTGCACTCCAATCTTCCCGCCGGACTCGCATTTCGGCAGACAATCCGGCCATTGGTATGCCAGTCCGCCATACTTTTGAAATGAGCGGACTTTTCCCGCGCGGAGAAAAGTCAGCTCATTTTGAGCTCGTCTCCAGGTAGACGGGGCCAGCGAAGGAGGCGTCGCTGGCCCCGTCACCTGGTATGGACTTAAAGGGGAACCCCAACGCCGAAAAAATCGGCGTGGGGGTCCCCCCAGGTCCACATCATATCTTTGTCCCAGCACGCTATCCGGCCGGCCAGGAAAGGGGGGGATGAGCGAGCGCCCCCCCCCCTCCTTAGCCGTACCAGGCCAAAGCACCTTGTCCCCATGTTGATGAGGACAAGGGCCTCTTCCCGACAACCCTGGCCGTTGGTTGTTGGGGTCTGCGGGCGGGGGGCTTATCGGAATCCGGGAGCCCCCTTTAATAACAATGTACCCCTACCCATTCACCTGTAAAAAAAAAGTAAAAAAAACACACACACAAGGGTTAAAATAGTTTATTGCACAGCTCCGGGGGTCTTCCGTCTTCGGGGGTCTTCCCCAAGGCACCCCCCATGTTGAGGGCACGCGGCCTGGTACGGCTCAGGAGGGGGGGTGGCGCTCGCTCGTCCCCCCTTTCCTGGCCGGCCGGGTAGCGTGCTTGGACAAGGGTCTGATGTGGACCTGGGGGAGACCCCCACGCCGATTTTTTCTGCGTTGGGGTTCCCCTTTAAGTCCATACCAGGTGGAGGGGCCAGCGACGTCTCCTTCGCGGGCCCCGCCTACCTGGAGACGCACTCAAAATGAGCAGACTTTCCTCCGCGTGTGTGGGCGAGTCCGTTCATTTCAAAAGTACGGCGGATAGTCCTGGTGGACTTAGTACGCCGTATTAGTCCACTGAAAAAGTGCCGTGTGTGGCCAAGTAGCCCGTTCGTAAAGTCCGGCGGACAGTCCGGCGGGAAGTCCGCCGGATAGTCGGCTACGTGTGTACGCGGCATTAGAAGGACAGATGGAAGTGGGGTGCTGGACTCAAATCTTTAACCATCAAAAAGGAACCATTGGTTGAGCCCATCAGAAGGGGAATTGGCAGCTCTACACAAAACAGGGGACCCCCACAAGGAAAAAAGTGGTCATCCAAATTGGGCCATTGTTTAGCAACATTATTTTAATAGCTGTTAAAATTATGAGAATTCCATAGTGAAGTGGAAGTGAGGCACTGGACTCCAGTCTGTACCCATCAAAAAGGAATCAGTGGTTAAGCCCATGGGTTTAAAATCAGCAGCTCTCTGCAAAACGGGGGACCCCCACAAGGAAAAATGCGGTCAATTAAATTGAGACATTGTTTAGCAACGTTATTTTAATAATTGTTAAAATATGGGAATTTGAAGGAGAGAGGGAATTGAAGCACCGGACTCATATCTATACCTCTCAAAAAGGAATCATAGGTTGAGCCCATTGGTTTGAAATGGGCTCTCCCGAAAACAGGGGACCTCCCCAAGGCACAGTGGTCACCCAAACTGAGACGTTGTTTAGCAACATTATTTTAGCAATTGGTATATTATTAGAATTTGAAGAAAAGTGATAATGAGGTGCTGGACTCTGGGAATCTATACCTGTCAAAAAAGAATCATTGGTTGAGCATATTGGCTTGAAGACAGCAGCTCTCTAAAAAAAAAACTGGGACCTCCCCCCCCAGGACATAGTGGTCACCCAAATTGAGATATTGTTTGGCAAAATTGTTTTAACAATTTTTCGTTATGAGAATTCAAAGGAGAAGTTGAAGTGAGGCGCTTGACTCAAATAAATACCAAAATGGAATCATTGGTTGAGCCCATTGGCTTGAACATAGAAGCTTTCCATAAAATAGGGACCCTCCCCTAAGACAAAGTGGTCACCCAAATTGAGACATCATTTAGCAACATTGTTTTGATATAGTAATTGCTAAAATTATGAGAATTTGAAGGAGAGGTGGAAGTGGGCACTGGAATCAAATCTATACTTGTCAAAAAGGAGTCTTTGGTTGAGCCTATTGGTTTGAAATCTGCAGCTCTCCACAAAACAGCTCCCCTCAGAGAAAGTGATCACCCACATTGGGAAATACACATATAAGTAAAACAAAAAGTGCACTAAACAATTGTCTTGAGAGTCCAAAAGTTATTTTCTTTTTGTCAAAAATAACAACAGAAAAACAATTTTTACCATTCAAATCTGTGTATTAAAGTTGGGTACCTTTGAAATACATGGGGCCAAAACGCGTTCGACTCGAACATCGGCTGTTCGTCTGTTTGGCGAATTCAGAACTTTGTGGACCGTTCGCACCAAATTTGTGTGGCACGAACGGCCCTCAATGCACTACGCCATCGAAGTGCATTGCTGGCTCATGATTGGCCAAGCATACACTGTGACCCCACATGCTTGGCCAATCACAGCGCCGGCAGCGAGGAGAGCCATAATTGGCCACAGGCAGGATGCCTGTGGCCAATTATAGCTCAGGGGGTTTAGTACACGCCCCACACTATATAAGGCCGCCAGCCCCTGGCGTGCAGGGAAAGAGCAAGATAGGCAGGGACAGTGTGTTCTTTTCTCAGGCATCTGCAGGAATTAGTGGGTGTTGTGTGCCTCCAGCACAGCACAGTATACACCTGTATCTACCCTTTTTTGCTGGTGTTCTCTAATACAGGCATCTGCAGGAGTTTGTGGGTGTTGTGTGCCTCCAGCACAGTATACAGCTGTATCTACCCTTTTATACTGGTGTTCTCTAAAACAGGCATCTGCAGGAGTTAAAGTGGGTGTTGTGTGCCTCCAGCACAGTATACACCTGAAGATACACCTTATTGCTGGTGTTGTCTGTTGCATATCTTGCATATTAGCCTTTAACCAGTTCCCGACCAGCGCACGTCGATGTATATCGGTACAATGGCACGGGCAGGCATATTGGCGTACAGGTACGTCCAATCTTTAATGCCGCCCTGCCATCGCGAGCGCGCCTCCGGTGGCGCGCTCGCGTGCTGGTCGGGACCCCCGTGAGTCCGGTCACGGGTCCTGCGGACTCGATCGCCGCGGGCATACCCGTGATCGTCTCACGGGGCGTAACGGAGAGATGCCGTTGTAAACAGCATCTCCCCGTTCTGCCTAGCAACTAGTGACGCTGATCTCTGCTCCATGTGATTGGAGCGGAGATCACTGTTCACTAAATGAAAGCCCAGCCCCCAACACACCCCTAGGAACACTTAACCCCTACACTGCCACCCACTGGTTAACCCCTTCACTGCCAGTGTCATTTACACAGGAATCACTGCATTTATATAGCAGTGATTGCTGTATAAATGACGATGGTCCCATATTATGTCCGATGTGTCCGCCATAATATCGCAGTCACAATAAAAATCGCTGATCGCCGCCATTACTAGTAAAAAAAAAAATTATTAATAAAACTGCCATAAAACTATCCCCTATTTTGTAAATGCTATAACTTTTGCGCAAACCAATCAATAATCGCTTATTTCGATTTTTTTTACCAAAAATATGTAGAAGAATACGTATCGGCCTAAACTGAGGTAAAAAAATGTTTTTTTTATATATTTTTGGGGGATATTTATTATATCAAAAAGTAAAAATTAATGCGTTTTTTTCAAAATTGTCGCTCTATTTTTGTTATTAGCGCAAAAAATAAAAACCGCAGAGGTGATCAAATACCACCAAAAGAAAGCTCTATTTGTGGGAAAAAAAGGACGTCAATTTTGTTTGGGAGCCACACCGCATGACCACGCAATTGTCAGTTAAAGCGACGCAGTGCCGAATCGCAAAAAGTGGTCTGGTCTTTGGCCAGCAAAATGCTCCGAAGTGGTTAAAATGAGCACTTTTGATTTCAAACGTTCGAGTCCTATAGACTTTAATAGGGTTCTAAAGTTCGTACAAATTTTTGGTCCATTCGAATCGGGGGGGGGGGGGGGGGGGTGTTCAGCTCATCCCTAATGAGCATAAATGTATCAGTGCCACATGGAAGTCACGACAGCAGCCTCTAGATGCCAAAATGGGGCTACTCTAATGGGCACATATGAAAGTCACATATTAAATGAAAGTCCCAATTTCAAGTTCTCACCAAGGCCTAAGAATTCTACTTAGGTCTAACGTGTAAAAGTTTGCTGGTGTAGCCTATCTCCCACCCACCTCCTACCTACCCTTGACACATTCAAAATTGCCTTTGTGAGTAGCACCGTGGCTTAATGGTTAGGACTTACAACTTGCAGCACTAGGGTCCTTAGTCTGAACCTTGGCATATAGAGTTTACATGTCCCTCTATGATTGTATGGATTCTTCTCACATTCCAAAGGCATACTGATATCTTAATGTGCTCCTGTCAAACTTGGCCCTATAATGGGTGCCCATGCATCATCCATCACATGCTGGTCCTAAGCCATTGGAAGGGCTGAGAAAAGACCTAGGAACCTACCTGGTAAAAAAAAAAAATCACCAAGAAAATTCTATGGAAATGGTGCCAATATGGCCACATTCCGATAAGCCCCCACCCCCCCCTCACAACCACAGAGCAAGGGTTGTGGAGAAGAGGCCCTTGTCCTCATCAAAATGTGGTCCCTCACATTTTTTGAGTTCCCCTCTAAATATATGAATGGTCTGGTATGGATTTCATGTATTTTTGTTTTGTGGGGTACCCCCTTAAAATCCAGACTCTGTACAATTTATAGTTATTTATTACAGGCACTTATACATCGCTGTCAATTTACGCAGTGCTTTACACATATTTATTATACATCCATATCAAGGAGCTTACAATCAAAGGTCCTAACTCACATTCACATATACACATACTAGGGCCAGTTTAGATGGGAGCCAACTAACCTACCAGCATGTCTTTGGAGTGTGGGAGGAAACCAGAGGCCCCACACAGGCACAGGGAGAACATGCAAACTCTGTGCAGGTAGCGCCATGGTTGGAATTCGAACCAACAGCCCTAGTGCTACTAGGCAGAAGTGCTAACCACTACACCACTTTGCTCCTGCTGTAGCATGTTTACCAGCACTGCCCAACCCCAATGCTGTATTTAGACAACCGCTTGCAGATTATCCCAGAAATGTGCATTCTTTAGATTCAGCTCCCATTGGTTTCAATGGGGTTGGGTTTGGGTTTGAGATAAATCCTGCTGAACCAGACCCAGGGGTGTTCGGCTCATCACTACCCACCATAACATTGGCTTAGCATGGACAAATCAGAAGCCAGCACTTATCATTCGCATGCCCTTGGCAGGAATCTTAGCCCTTGTACACACGGTCGGAGATTCCGTCGGAATGTGTCCGATCGGAGCGTTTTGTCGGATATTCCGACTGTGCGTGGTTTTCATCGGACTGTTTCCATCGGAGTATCCGACAGACCAAGTTTTCCAATTTGCTGGAAATATTTTTCGTCAAAATGCTCCGATCGGACATACTCCGATCATGTGTAGAGAATTCCGATCGGACAAAGTGCCACGCATGCTCAGATCAAATTCCTACATCAAAGCTATTGGCTACTAGCCTGAACATAGTCCCATCGTAACGAAATAACGTCATCACTTCGGATTTTCCGACAACTTCGTCCGACCGTGTGTATGCAACAGTTTCGGACAAAATCCGTCAGACAAAATCCGACGGATTTGGTTGTCCGAATCTCCGACCGTGTGTACAAGGGCTTACGGCGCTTATACATAGTGCTTAGTGCTCGACGTGGGAGGTTTTTTTTGTATGGTATATTATATAAAGTTTTAATAAATGGAATTATGCAGTGAAAATGTTTCCTTTGTTTTTTTTATTTGTTTTTTTTGTTTTTTTTTAATGATATTCCTGAAAGGATCTTTTGGTGGGAGGATACAGAGGACGTTATCTCAAACATAAACAATAATAAACAATAAACAAACAATTATCTCAGACCTTTTATAATAAGAGGTCCATCTCTTCCGGTGAGTTGGTTGTCTAAATGGTAAGGGATTAAGTGCTACACTTATGAAGAGTGGATCTGAATGTTGATATACACATTTTGGTAGTGGACACGGTTTCTGGTGTTACGAAAGGAACACGGTGGGGGGGGGGGGGGGGGTTATTAACAAACTTCTTTCTCACTTTGTTTACAAGTTTAAATCAGTATTTTTTGCTAGAAAATTAATTATAACCCCCAAACATTATACATTTTTTTTTTTTTTTTTTTTAGCAGAGACCTCAGGGAATAAAATGGCGATTGTTGAATTTTTTTATGTCACACGTTTTTTGCGCAGCGGTTTTGCAAACGTAATTTTTTGCAAGAAATACACTTTAACCACTTCGCACCAAGGCCAATTCTGACATTTCTCTCCTACATGTAAAATTCCTAATTTTTTTGCTAGAAAATTACATAGAACCCCCAAACATTATATATGTTTTTTTAGCAAAGACCCTAGAGAATACAATGCCGCTCATTGCAACTTTTATCTCGCACGGTATTTGCGCAGCAATTTTTCGAACGCGTTTTTTTCAGAAAAAAAACTGTTTAATGCCTAAAAAAAAAAAAAAAAACAGTAAAGTTAGCCCAATTTTTTTGCATAATGTGAAAGATGAGGATACGCCGAGTAAATAGATACCCAACATGTCACGCTTCAAAATTGCACGGGCTCGTGGAATGGCGCCAAACTTTCGTATTTAAAAATCCCTATAGGCGACGCTTTAAATTTTTTTACTGGTTACATATTTTGGGTTACAGAGGAGGTCTAGGGCTAGAATTATTGCTCTCGCTCTAACGTTCGCGGCGATACTTCACATGTGTGGTTTGAACACCGTTTTCATATGTGGGCGGGACTAACGTATGCGTTCGCTTCTGTGTGCGAGCTCACGGGGACAGGGGCGCTTTAAAATTTATTTATTTTTTTATTGTTAATTTTATTTTAATTTTTTTCGTTTTACACTTAAAAAAAAAATAAAAAATTTATGACTTTTATTCCTATTACAAGGAATGTAAACATCCCTTGTAATAGGAATATGGCACGATCGGACATATTTACAGTGAAATATGGGATCAATAAGACCCCATATCTCACCTCTAGGCTGGGAAGAATAACAAAAAAAAAAAACAAACGATCCTGGCTTCCTAGCCAGATCGGCGCCGTTAATTTGAATACCGAGGCCGGGCATGACGTCATAACATCGCGCCCGGCCTCCGAACGATCATAGAGACTCCGGGGACAATCTACGCCGGAAATCTCTATGATTACTTGCTGGGGCCGGCGGATACCGTGACCGACTCACCGATGGAAACGGTGAGTCGGTAGAAGCACCCGCCGCCCGTAAGAACGATCAAGCGGCGGAACAGCCGCTATGATCGTTCTTATGGTGCAGGGAATCGCCGGCTGAAAACGGCAATATCTGAATGATGTCTGTGGCCTCCAAGTGGGAACCAAGTGGTTAATGAATAAAAAAAAAAACACAGTATTTACCCTAATTTTTTTGTATAATGTGAAATAAGATGTTACGCTGAGTAAATAGATACCTAACACGTCATGCTTTAAAATTGGGCACGCTCATGGAATGGCGACAAACTTCGGTACTTAGAAACCTCCATAGGCAACGCTTTAAATGCCTTTACAGGTTACCAGTTTAGCATTACAGAGGAGGTCCAGCACTAGAATTATTGCTGTCACTCTAACATTTGCAGGAATACCTCACATGTGTGGCGCGAGTACCGTTTACATATGCGTGCGCTGAGTTCGCATCTGCATGCGTGCACGGAGGGATGGGACACTTTAGATTTTTTTTTTTTTACACTGTCCCTTTATTTTATTTTTATTTTTTCATCACTTTTATTATTATTACAAGGAATGTAAACATCTCTTGTGAAATAAGGATGGCAGGTCCTCTTCATGGAGAGATCTGGGGTACAAAAGACGCCCAGATCTCTTCTTTACCTTTAAAAATAAAAGATCAAAAAAAAAAAAACTTGATCTTTTTTCTTTAAAAAAATATTTTTTATTTTTTGCAAAGTCTGGTGCAGCTGTGCATAGAAACCAATCAGCTTCCAGGTTTTATTGTCAAAGCTTAATTGAACAAGGTGAAGTTAGAAGTTAATTGGCTACCATGCACCAGATGTCAATTAATGAGCCACCATGTTCCCTTCGGAAATCAGCAACGTAAACCGTGTCCACTACCAAAACATGTAGATCAACGTTTAGATACACTCGTCATAAGTGCAGTACTTAAAGCGGAGTTCCCACCGATAATTTTTTATTTTTTTTAGTAACCATATATTTTGTTAAGAAGGATCATTTACAGAACTCACATTTTTCTGCAGAATCGGCCCTGGATTGAGGATTTCGTAGAGGAATATCTTTTATATTCTTCTTTCTGGGCAGTTTCCATAGTGCTTGTGGGCATGTGAAGCCCACAAGCACTATCTCTTCCAGTCTCTGGTGCAGCTGAGCGACCAGCATGCACCTCCCTGTTCTTGCGCATGCGCCATATGTACGGCGCAGCGCCACACACTTCAGATATTGCCATAGTAAAGGGGCGTCGTCGTCAGAAGTGTCTGCCCCGGTTGTAATGGCAGCGAAGCCCTCTGTGCTGCCCAGAGATTCCTGAGAAATGATGACAGACATCTCCCAGGAGCACTAGCGAGCACGGGCGCTGAGGGAAGTGACGTCAGGCGCCTTATAGGAGGAAGAGGCAGATTAGGAGGGACCCCTTAGCAACAGACCTGAAAAGGTGAGTAAAATAATTTTTTTCACATGTTGTTTCTTGTATTTAATGCTGCTGAATACTGTAAAAAAAAATAAAAAATTATGAGTGGAACTCCGCTTTAATCCATCCCCATCTAGACAACCAACTCACCAGAGTTGGTTGTCTATTATTATAAAAGGTCACACAGTGCTTAAAATCATCCATCAAGGTAAATTGTTTGAGATAACATCCTGCACCAGATTCTGAGTGCTTCAGTTTTAGTAACCCCCCCCCCCATGGCTGCTTTGAGCTCCCACTTTTATAGAAGGGAGTGTGGGTTATCCAGGTCTTCAAATGATTGGCTCTGTGACTTAGGTGACCATGTAATAAGGCTCCATTATAGGTTGCTTCTTATTTCTGACAACTAACCTGCAAAGTTTTCAGCCAAAAACTTGCCATCAGCAAATTTTGCAAATCCTAGGGATTCCCCTGAAAAACCCATGTGTGACAGTGCTCTGTCCTGTTACGGTGGAAAAAGGGGCATATGTCACCCAATGTTCTCACTAATGCAGGTTGCTGGGCACTAGGATTTCTATTCTGATTTGAGGAAACTGGTTTTGCCGTTTTCTTTAGGATTGGTAATTACTGGATTGGGTTCTGGAGTCCAGAGGCTTTGAAGAGTCTTGGGAGGGATGAAGTCTTTAACCCTATGTCCATATCTTCCTGGAAGCAAGGAGCCTGATGGTGCAACCTTTTTAATCAAGGGGCTGGCTGTAATTCGGGGCTCCTTCCTCCTGGAGACAAGTTGCTGTAGAGTGTAGAGAAAGACACTGGAAGATTGTATACTCTGGTCTCAAGGAGAAGTGTTAAATCTACTAATACAAGCCTTAAAAGAGAAGTATGGACTTTTTTTTAAAATTTTAGAATCATACTTACCTAGGTGGGGGACAGATGCAGCATCAGACCAAAGCTGCATCTGTCCCCCACCGGCTCTAACACCGATAACCGAGCGATTAAACACCACTGATCACTCGGTTCCCAGAGCTCCCTGAGCTGAGAACTGGTAACTGTCAGTCACCGCTCTCTGCTCTGCGGCCGGCTCAGGCTCTCAGCAGCTCGCTGGGAGGCTGAGCCGGGTGCTGGTCCAGGCATGTGGGTGAATCCCGACTGCATTGTCACGATCTTGCCCGAGCATGGAGAGGCTCTGTGACATCAGCCGACAGCAGGGTTCTACCCGTTGTCAGCTGAAAATGAGACACAGGAGTGCAGAACAAACTGCACTCCTGTGAGCCACAGGAGAAGTACAGCCAAACAAGCTTCAACCTTTAAAGAACCTTTATAATATTTACCATTGTGGCAATTGTTTTACTACAGAAGGAGGGTGTGTTTCCTTATGCACCGCAATGCCACCGGTATAAAACTCAACATTTATTAAGGACTTTTTGTAAAATGTATATAGATAAGGGAGGGGTTTTTTTTGTTTTTGTTTTTTGGACTCAAAAAAAAAATGAGTACTATTATATTGGTGGTCAATAGTTGTCCAAGAGAAAGAAACACTCCACTATAATCAAAATCATCTTATGGAGATTGGGGGAATTTTTAGGGTGACCTCACGTCAAAGTGGAGGTCTCTACAATTCAAAGTCAAGAAATAGAGGTGCATTTATGCCCAGTTGATTCAAACGATAACAGCTCTTCATTTGCCCTGATATATATATATATATATATATATATATATATATATATATGGCATAATGTAAAACCTCTATTAAAAAACAACAACTTGGCATTGAGGGTATCTGACAACAGAACAAAACACAATACCCAGGACCACAATATTAACCTCCCAATATTTCAGTTTTATCTTTTCACTGTTCTGGGGGTTCAGTGACTCTCTTGTTGAAGGCCTTACCTAAAACACCACATAGGTTTTTTTCTTCTGGTAGCCAGGTGGGGGTTATGCGTTGTGTTAGAGCATTTTCCATGACCATGGCTATGTACAAGTAGTGTTTTTTTCTTGGGAAGACATTTTTAGAAGTTTATTTTGGGGCTACACGTGGTTTATTGTGGAGGGTGTTTTGATAACTTCTAGACACATGATGGTCTTCTGTGGTAGCCCAGTTGATATACAGTGCCTTGCGAAAGTATTCGGCCCCCTTGAACTTTTCAACCTTTTGCCACATTTCAGGCTTCAAACATAAAGATATAAAAATGTTATTTTTTGTGAAGAATCCATGCAAGGCACTGTACATGGAAGGAGCACAGAAAATAGGGAGGTTATTATTGTGGACCTCTAACTATTGAGCTTTTTTGATCTGTTGCCAGATACGCTCACTGCCAAGTTGTCTTTTTTTTTGTAGAGGTTTTACATTATGCCGTAAATATATCAGGGCAAATGAAGAGCTGTCATAGTTTGAATCAACTGGGCATAAATGTACCTCTATTTCTTGGCTTGGAAATATAGAGAACCTCTGCTTCGATGTGAGGTCGCGCTAAAATTCCCCCAATTTGCATGAGGTGATTTTGCGATATTATAGTGGGGAGTTTTTTTCTTTTGGACAACCATTGACCACCAATTTCACATTACTACATTTATTTGGAGTCGGAAAAAAAAAAAAACTCCCTTAAAATGAAAACAACATACACATACTTATCTACAGTATATCCATTTTATAAAAAGTCCCTAAAAAAGGTTCAATTTTATACTGGTGGCTTCCGGTGCGTAGGGGAGCACAACCTTGTTCTCAAGGAGAGGTGGCCAGATCTGACCAGGCCATCGCCTGAGAGTTATTAAGAGACTAGGTGCCATTAGGCGGGAGCCTATGCAGCCCAGTTTGGCATTTCGTTTACCAGAAAACATGGTGAGTCTACGTGGAGATGGACTCAGAGACTCCAAATTCTAGATAGGCAGGATGCTGGAAAATGAGGTGTATGTTGTTTTCATTTTAAAGGAGTTTTTTTTTTTTTTTCGACTCCAAATAAATGTAATAATGTGAAATTGGTGGTCAATGGTTTCGATGCCGAAAACCCCTACAAGGATAACCCTAGGCCAAACCAGAAACCCTGAAAATGTACTTCCCTGGTTGGTCCAAACTTGCTGAAAAGCACTACACTTGAGTGAACCCCCCCACAATATCACACATGGTAGTGGCAAACCTGAACTTCATCCCTGTTAAGCATCTACCAAACACTAAAATATTGGGGTGGACCAAACCTTTAGCTTCAAAAATGGATAGGCACCTCATTACTTTCTTCTAAGCCCTTGTACACATGATCGGAGATTCCGACGGAATGTGTCCGATCGGAGCGTTTTGTCGGATATTCCGACTGTGTGTGGTCTGCATCGGACTGTTTCCGCCGGACCAAATTTTCCAACTTGCCGGAAATATTTTCCGACAAAATGCTCCGATCGGACATACTCCGATCATGTGTAGAGAATTCCGATCGGACAAAGTGCCACGCATGCTCAGATCAAATTCCTACACCAAAGATATTGGCTACTAGCCTGAACGTAGTCCCGTCGTAAACGAAATAAGGTCATCACGTTCTGAACGATTGGATTTTCCGACAACTTCGTCCGACCGTGTGTATACCACAGTTTCGGACAAAATCCGACGGATTTTGGTTGTCGGAATCTCCGACCGTGTGTACAAGGGCTAAGAGGCTACTCTGAAGCCTACTGCTAACACTTCCCTCCCAAGAACCTCTGGGGATAAGAAGATGCCAACCACAGAGCCGCACTGTAATCCCAGGGTTTCCCATGGTGACTTTTCCCCGTAGGATGCTGAGACGTTTTCTGCAAAATGCTGATTAGGGATGAATCTCGTCATACATCAAGGCTGAGGTTTACACAAAACAGCTTGCCAAATACATGGGAATTTCTGAACACAGTTCCAGATAATGGAATACATTATCCCTGGTGATGTACGCTAAGAGAACCAGTCTGTGAAAAAAAAAAAAAAACAGCACAAGGTCAGCCCCTTCACAGGGGGAATCCCTACTGATGCTTCAGGGGTTTCCATAGTAATTCTTAAATTTCCCAACCTCCCCTGTAATTTGTGTCTTATATTCATAATTAAAGCAACTCACAGCCAGAATCCTGGGATAATGCTAACAATTTCTGTTAACCCCTCCTATCCTGGGTCAACACCTCAAACGATGCTTTGGGTCATGTGGTTATGTTATGGTTTAGGTCTACTGCTTCGTTTTCTGAAAGGTTCTCTGATGCCGACAGTTGCAGACTGCTTTGCCCGCATTTTGCGTGTTGCACGCGGAAATACGATCAACTGAGTAAGTATGACTTGATGCCTAACTGTGTAAGTGTGGTCAAGTGCATGATTCAGTTTTCCTCCTTCACGCTCGATACACAAGAACCTTCTGCTGCCTCCTTCCCCTAGCCCTCTTGTCGAGCAATCAGGTGGTGTTGCTAGGCAATTGGCAGGGATACATCAGATTGGTGTTTTGAGATGGTGGGAAGAACAGTGCTGGCTAAGTCTTTAAAGCCCAACTCGGGGCATGGGATCCCCCTAATTGGAGCACTCCCAACCCTTAAACAAGGAACCTTTATAGATACCTTTTTCTAGGGGTCTTCTGTCCTGTCACTTGATATCACAGGTCGTCTTTGCCTTCTTCCTTTGGCGGTGAGTTCTGATTGTTGTAGAGCAGAGGTCTCCAGCCTTTGCAGCCTTTTGATAGCCTTTGATAGGCCTTGGGCCACTATTCTATCTCCTGATACCAACAGTGGAACACAATCTCCAAGGCAAAGTCCCTTTTCTAAGTGAACAGCCTGTTTGTCTTCAGTAATTGAAGTCCCCTCTATCAGAGCCAGCACTCAACTTGTGTTGTTGAAAGCGCACTAATACAATCCCCTTGAATCGGTGGTCTCCAAACTGCGGCCCGGGGGCCAAATGCAGCCTTTTGCTGGCCTTAAACTCGCTGTTCTTCCCACTGACCCCAACAATGGCGCATCATTCCCAATCCTGACATCAACAGGGCATTATTTCTCCCATTGACACCAACGATGGGGCACTATTCCTCCCACTGTTACCAATGTTGGGGCACTATTCCCCCCACTAATACCAATGATGGGGCACTATTCCTTCCACTGATACCAATGATGGGACACTATTCCTCCCACTGATACCAATATTGGGGCACTATTCCCCCCACTGATACCAATGATGGGGCACTATTCCTTCCACTGATACCAATGATGGGACACTATTCCTTCCACTGATACCAATGTGGGGCACTATTCCTCCCACTGATACCAATGATGGGGCACTATTCCTTCCACTGATACCAATGTTGGGGCACTATTCCTTCCACTGATACCAATGATGGGGCACTATTCCTCCCACTGATACCAATGATGAGGCACTATTCCTCCCACTGATACCAATGATGGGGCTTTATTCCTCCCACTGATACCAAGGGTGGGGCATTATTCCTCCCACTGATAGCAATAATGGGGCAGTATCCCTCCCACTAATACCAATGATGGGGCACTATTCCTCCCACTGATACCAATGATGGGACACTATTCCTTCCACTGATACCAATGTGGGGCACTATTCCCCCCACTGATACCAATGATGGGGCACTATTCCTTCCACTGATACCAATGTTGGGGCACTATTCCTTCCACTGATACCAATGATGGGGCACTATTCCTCCCACTGATACCAATGATGAGGCACTATTCCTCCCACTGATACCATTGATGGGGCTTTATTCCTCCCACTGATACCAAGGGTGGGGCATTATTCCTCCCACTGATAGCAATAATGGGGCAGTATCCCTCCCACTAATACCAATGATGGGGCACTATTCCTCCCACTGATACCAATGATGAGGCACTATTCCTCCCACTGATACCAAGGGTGGGGCATTATTCCTCCCACTGATAGCAATAATGGGGCAGTATCCCTCCCACTAATACCAATGATGGGGCACTATTCCTCCCACTGATACCAATGATGGGGCACTATTCCTCCCACTGATACCAATGATGGGGCACTATTCCTCCTACTGATACCAAGGGTGGGGCATTATTCCTCCCACTGATAGCAATAATGGGGCAGTATCCCTCCCACTAATACCAATGATGGGGCAATGTTCCTCCACTGACACAAATAATGGGGCATTATTTCTACCACTAATACCGACGATGGGGCATTATTCCTCCCACTGATACAAATAATGGGGCTCTTTTCCTCCCACTGATACCAATGATGGAGCATTATTCTTCCACTAACATCAATGATGGAGCCCTTTTTCATCTCCTACTGAAGAGAGGCGCTAACCAAGCTTGAGGCATTGTTTATTCTCACTGATGCAGGGACATTTTTTTACCCCCACTGTCCAGAATCCAGTCCCCCTCTGAAAGACTTTAAACTGACCCTTTGTTTAGAACATTTTGAAACCCCTGCTGTAGAGATCGGCACCAAGGAATGACATGGCACCAATCTCTGAACCATTCTCCTATGAACCCCGGGGCAGGAGAAGGCCACTGACTCCCTGGGCCACCGGTGCCTTAAGTCCACATGTTATCTTTCCTTAGAGATTTTGTAATTGGATCACTTTCTAGGCTTTGAGCCTATTATAAATATCAGAGCATTGATGATTAAATAAAAACTTTTGGACTTCAAACAATTGGTGTGACACTTTATTTTTCAGCTCTACCTCTTGGATAACATCCAAAGCTCCTTTTGAGGTTACATAGTTACATAGTCAGTCTGGTTGAAAAAAGACACAAGTCCGTCCATATATAGTTCAAGGTTCAAGGTCTCATCTAGGTAAGAGTTGCCTAACCAGAGCCACTATGCACTGCATCGTAGACCATCTTTGGATCCAGCACCTCCTATTTTACACATTACAAATAATGTTTAAAGCCTCACTCCAGGCACCAGACAAAAATACCCTTGTGGTGGGACAAGTGGTTAAGTCTAGGGGCAGGTTAAGGTTAGATCTAGGGGTAGTGGAACAAGCAGTAATACATACTGTACTCCTGGCTCCGACAGGCTTCCTCCATGCTATGTCACTGATCCCCATAAGCTTCTTCTCTAAGGCACTCCAGTCAACAGGCACACCCTAATGTTATCAAGTACACTGCAGAGCTAATATTCCTACAATGTACAGTATGTATAGGAGGATAGGGTAACAATCCGGAGCTTTGGAAAGAAGAGGGGAGCACTGAAAGTCTGCCGTAGAATTGAGATAAGTACTATAGCTTAATACTCTACCCCTAGAATTAACGATAATGGCACCCATTGCAAGGGTTTAACAATAATTTCCCTTTGGGATTAATAAAGAATTCTGAATCTGAATTTACCTTGCCGTATGTGTGGGCCCCTTTGTATGCTTCTTTCCCCCAAAATACAGCTTTTAAATTATCCTGAATGGCGACACAGACTTGAAACCTGGAGAATTTTATACACATTTCTTCCAAATTGTAGAAAAAGTGGACCTGAGTAGGCAGTTGACTGGACAAGCTGTTAGATATCCAGTAGGGTGACATAAACATCTCCAAGTGTTGAAGTGGGGCCACACACTGGCTTCAGTTCAATCTCCTCCCATTACCTCCCCCCCCCCCCTTTTCCATTTCTCTTGGATAGGAGTCAATTGTAGGGCTTAATCGTCTCTACCATTAAGCCTTATCTGGGTTAAACGTGTTGACAGTATTGCCTAGACCAATGGAAAAAAGTGTCCAATGTATTTTGGGGGCCAAAGTATCCCCCCTCATCAGAGCTCAGGCTTGGTCATCGCAATTTCAATATGGACTGTGGTATAATCTCCCAGATGGTAATCTCACAAGAAAACACAAGCAGGCAGGGCTAAATGGCTGTTGCCCCGAGGAAGGCCCTGAAACTTTGAAAATTCGAAAAAGGCCCTGAAAGTGCCTGAAAAGGTCCTACTAGGCCCTGAAATGTTGGCTGTTTGACCTACCTGATACAATAAATTTTACAAATGCATGCATGGAGTGCTGGTAACTTCCCTCTATGGTACTGGTTTGGCACAGCCCCATCAGTTGCCGTCATGGCAATCACCCATGTGTTGATTACATTGAAGTCCACCACCATCTGGATTGCGCAATTCCACTAATTTTCTTCTGAAAAAAAGTGCAATTTATCTTCAACTTGACCTGAATACACTGAAATCTCGAGAGAGCGTTACTATATTCAATGTAGTCATGCACCATCTAAGCAAATCACCTATTCAAGTTTATTTTTTTTGCTATGGTATTTACGATCCCTCAATGGGGCCCCCTAGGCATTTTATGCTTGAGTTGAAGGCCACCGCAATCTCTCCCGTATCAAATTGCCTCGGAAGACATAGGAAAGTCACTCTTGCCATCTTTTTTAACCGAGCTGACATCTGTTGTTATGGAAACGCTTAGGTGGATTTGAACGAGTCGAGTTTCCGCCACTGAACTAAATAAAGAAAAAAAACCTAGGAGGATGATAGCCCTTATCGTGTTCCGAGGCGTCACTGTGTCCAAGCTTTTAAAGGGAAGACTGAGTCCCTCTGAAATTTCACAGGTGGACCTGTGAAGGAGATCGGCTTTTGGGTAACATTGTTGTGGTTGACCAAATGTGACAATTACCAACCAATCTAATGTACCTATACATTTTACTAAAATACATGGTGAAGACATATCCGTATTCCCCATTCATGGAACGAAGAGAGATTTTGACAAAGAGAGGACCCTCGGGCCTATGCTACTTAAATGTCAAGCTTCAACCTGAAAACTAGTACTCTGGGTTAAAATCACAGATGGTTTTTAGGTTTACACAAATAGGCTACATTACTTTTTTTACTCCCCCACCCCCTCTAAAAAAGAAATATCTTCTTTTACCTTTAAAGCGCAATTGAACTTTACGTTTAAATTAGCCAAATACATTCTAGGTGGGTCAAAACGAAAGGGTGCTCAAAGCGTTACAGTTTGTTTTCTTTATAAAGCAGCCACAACCTGAGTGGAAAACCATGTCCCCTGCCAGCATGCTGTAGAAGGGAATCCTTGCTCACTTTTTGGAAACAGTGGCCTCTCTACAGAGGTCTATCACACCCCTTGCCGAGTTAGACCTTTAGTTCTGCAATCAGTAAAGCTCACACTCTGTGCTCTACTGGTGTAGTGGGCGCCATCACGGGAGGACATTTTATGACGCCTTCCCATGCCATCACGGGAGGACATTTTATGACGCCTTCCCATGATGGCTACAGTACGGTTGGCAAGTGGTCCCACTTTACGTTGACTGCGAGATATCAGACTTTTCTTACAAACTTGTAGATGTAGTGAAAGAAAATACAGTGCTACACAATGGTGTAATAAAGGTTTCCTTTTCCTTTTTTTTTAATCTTTTTTCTATTTTTTTTTTCTTTTTCTTTTATAAAAAAAAATGCAGCGCTTAGAAATACAAATATAACCAGCAGTATAACAAGGATAATGTCCATATAAGTCCATCAAGAGTGAAGGATCTGCAGAGAAGGACCCTAAACACCTGTTCAGTGTGAGAAAGTTACACTCGGCACCACAGTGATACATCCAATCTGCTTACCAGATGAAGTAGACCCTCAAATTATAGAGGGGTCTAAAAACGCCTTTTCAATGTTTAATATAAGGATTCCCATATGCTCCTTCTCAGATATGAACCAGAATATCCTCAGGGATCCAACAGTAACATCATAGTGGATAAGACCATCTATGGCAGTGTTTTTCAACTTTTTTTTGCATCAAGGCACCCGACCTGCTCTTAGCAACCGATGATGTATTTGGTTGCTAAGGGCAGGTCAGGTGGCTTGTACACCATTCAGTTTTGTGGGCAAAAGTATAGAGAACAACATAGAGGAGGAGAAAGCCAAGAGGATGCCGGATTTGATCTCTTCTGCTCCTCTGTACACAGAAGTTAACAATGGAAATTCACAATGATCGGATAGTACCGGGCTGTCTGTAATTTTGCCACAACACCTCTCTTTGCGGCACCCTGGTTGCAATAACCCTGATCTATAGTAAGCTGTGCCTTTAAGGGGAATCGCTATGTTTTCCACCTCAGGTAACCACCATTCATCCACAGGTCATACCAGCCAGGACATACTGTATAGGATAATAACTCAAAACCACTAGACATGTGTGATTCGTTTCGTACGAATCTCAAATTTGTACGAATTTCCCAAAATTCGTACATTCGGGAGGATCCGAAATACGAATTGCCGTGCGTCCGAATTCTGTACGCAATACGAACTTTTGTTTACGAATTTTGGATTTCGGATCAGTTGTCGTTGAATCGATGACGACTCAGTCATTATGCTTATTTTGAGGGGCTCCCACCATCCCTGTGCTGTGCTGACTTCCTCCTGGGGCTGTACCTCTGCTGTGCATATTATGAGGGGCTCCCACCATCCCTGTGCTATGCTGACTTCCTCCTGGGGCTGTACCTCTGCTGTGCATATTATGAGGGGCTCCCTCCCATCCCTGTGCTGTGCTGACTTCCTCCTGGGGCTGTACCTCTGCTGTGCTCAGTATGAGGGGTTTCCACCATTCCTGTGCTGTACTGACATACTGAGCACAGCAGAGGTACAGCCCCAGGAGGAAGTCAGCACAGCACAGGGATGGTGGGAGCCCCTCATAATAAGCAGCCCCAGGAGGAAGTCAGCATAGCACAGGGATGGTGGGAGCCCCTCATAATAAGCAGCCCCAGGAGGAAGTCAGCACAGCACAGGGATGGTGGGAGCCCCTCATAATAAGCAGCCCCAGGAGGAAGTCAGCACAGGGATGGTGGGAGCCCCTCATAATAAGCAGCCCCAGGAGGAAGTCAGCACAGCACAGGGATGGTGGGAGCCCCTCATAATAAGCAGCCCCAGAAGGAAGTCAGCACAGCACAGGGATGGTGGGAGCCCCTCATAATAAGCAGCCCCAGGAGGAAGTCAGCACAGCACAGGGATGGTAGGAGCCCCTCATAATATGCACAGCAGAGGTACAGCCCCAGGAGGAAGTCAGCATAGCACAGGGATGGTGTGAGCCCCTCATAATAAGCAGCCCCAGGAGGAAGTCAGCATAGCACAGGGATGGTGGGAGCCCCTCATAATAAGCAGCCCCAAGAGGAGCAGGCGCAAACTGGACCAGCGGTGCATGGCAGACAATCCGCTTCTCTCTTTCTCATCTAATGAAACTTCGTATTTCGGATAGGAAATTCTTCAACGGAATTTCGGATTTCGGATAAAAACCAAACTTCCATCAGCATCGACTGTCATATTGAGGTATATTTTGCCTTTAAATTCATCATAAAGAACGTTCGTACATGTTAACGAACCTAACGACAATTCGTATTTCGTACAAAATGGAACAGAATTTCGGACACGAAATACGAAGTACGAATTAATTTTAATACGAATCGAAACAGAACAGAACGAAACAAATTTATTGACGGCGCCCATGTCTATAAACCACCATAGTGTAGTCGATTAAAATCCCCAAAACACTTTTAATGAGAAGGTAACACAGTCACATGTATAATAAATAAATGCCCTCTAAACAAACCAACAAGATGGCCATGGCATCCAGCATGTTGACATCACATCACAAGTCTTTCCCCCATTTAGGGGAAGTGTAACAAAACTAAAGCAGAACTAAAACAATTAGAGCTCAGGCTGACTACAGCCAAAAAGCACAAATTTTAGGCTACTAAATAGGGCTGAATAGGGCAGGGACCCTACATTGGCAAGTCCATCATCAGCTAGCTCCTTAAAGCACTCCAGGTCTCCAGTAGTGAGGTAACCTCACCATTATTCCAAGTGACACCACAGCATCCATCAAATAATGGCATCTTCTTTCCCTGATTCCCCATAAAGGCAAAAAATAAATGGAGAGTAGGGATGAGCCGAACACCCCCCGGTTCGGTTTGTACCAGAACCTTTGAACGGACCTAAAATTATATTTATATGTTTATTATAACAAAAAGTAAAAAATAATGTGTTTTTTTCAAATTTGTCGCTCTATTTTTGTTTATAGCGCAAAAAATAAAAACCGCAGGGGTGATCAAATACCACCAAAAGAAAGCTCTATTTGTGGGAAAAAAAAGAATGTCAATTTTGTTTGGGAGCCATGTCGTACGACCGCGCAATTGTCAGTTAAAGCGACGCAGTGCCGAATCGCAAAAAGTGGTCTGGTCTTAAGCCAGCAAAATGGTCCGGTCTGAAAGTGGTTAAACTGGAATTTTTATATATTTATCTTTTTATACTAGTAATGGTGGTGAACAGTGAGTTATA
>NW_027507791.1:48275400-48302900 GCF_037356315.1 Lithobates pipiens | reverse complement strand
AGAGCCCAACAAGAGCTGATTGGAAGGAAGTGACACACCCCCCCTTCACACAGACACAGAGCCAAGGCTGTGAATCACAGGCTGTGCGCTGAAGCTCCCTCCCCTGCAGAGCCCAACAAGAGCTGATTGGAGGGAAGTGACACACCCCCCCTCACACAGACACAGAGCCAAGGCTGCGAATCACAGGCTGTGCGCTGAAGCTCCCTCCCCTGCAGAGCCCAACAAGAGCTGATTGGAGGGAAGTGACACACCCCCCCCTTCACACAGACACAGAGCCAAGGCTGTGAATCACAGGCTGTGTGCTGGAGCTCACTCCCCATCACTTTTATTTTTCTATTGGTGTCAAAACATCAGAAGTGATTCATGCTAAAAGTGGGTTGTAAACCCTTAGGGCCAGTTCACACCAGATGCAGTTCCGTGCACTTTTTTTCTGCACTAAATATGCATGCTCAGTGTTTTCCATGTATTCCAATGGCTCTAGTTCACACCATGCAGTCGGTTTCCGGTCAGTTTCTGCACAGCATGGTGTGAACTTCATTGGAATAAATGGAAAAAACTCTGCATGCATTTTTAGTGCAGAAAAAAAAGCGCACGGAACTGCATCTGAAAAGAGAGAAGAAAGAGAGAGAGGAAAAGGAGAGGCCAGGAGAGAGAAGAGAGAAGAAAGAGAGAGAGAGGGGAAAAGAACAGGAGAAGAGGGGAGGAGAGGAGTGGAAAAGAGAAAAGGGGGGGAGGAGGGGTGAGGAGAGGAGATGAAAGGGAGAAGAGAGAAAGGGAGAGGAGAGGAAAAGAGAGAAGAAAGAGAGAGAGGAGAGGCCAAGAGAGAACAGTAGAGGAGATAAGAGAGGAGGGGGGGGGAGAGGAAAGAGAGAAGAAAGACAGAGAGGAGAGGAGAAGAGAAGAGGGGAGGAGAGGAGTGGCAAAGAGAGAAGAGAGGGGGGGAGGGGGGATGAAAGGAGAGAAACAGAGAGGAGAGAAAGGGAGAGGGGAGGACAGGGGAGGAGAGGAAAAGAGAGAAGAAAGAAGGGAGACGGGAGGACAGGGAGGAGAGGAAAAGAGAGAAGAAAGAGAGAGAAGAGAAGAGGAGTGGAGAAGAGGGGGGAGGAGAGGGGAGAAAGGGAGAGGAGAGAAATGGAAAGGAGAGGTGAGGAGAGGAGAAGAGAGAGGAGAAGAGAAGGGGGAAAGAGAGAGAGGAGAAGAGAGAAAAAAGAGAGAAAGGAGAGAAGAGGGGAGGGGAGAGGGGTAAAGGGAGAGGAGAGGAAAAGAGAGAAGAGAGAGGAAAGAGAGAGAGGAGAGGCCAGGAGAGAACAGTGGAGGAGAAGAGAAGAGAAAGGGGGAGGGGAGAGAAAAGGAGAGGAAAAGAGAGAAGAGAGAAGAAAGAG
Organism: Lithobates pipiens; assembly: GCF_037356315.1. Lineage (NCBI taxonomy): Eukaryota > Metazoa > Chordata > Amphibia > Anura > Ranidae > Lithobates > Lithobates pipiens. The sequence continues at coordinate 48,301,518 of NW_027507791.1, read as the reverse complement.
AGAGAGGAGAGGCCAGGAGAGAGAAGAGAGAAGAAAGAGAGAGAGGAGAAAAGAAGAGGAGAGGAGAAGAGGGGAGGAAGGGAGGAGGAGGAGAGAAAGGGAGAGGAGAGGAGTGGTAAAGAGAGGAGAGAGAAGAGAAAGGGGAGAGGAGAGGAAGGGAATGGGAGGGAAGGGGAGATGAGATGAAAGATCAGAAAGAGAGAGGAGAGGTGAGGAGAGGAATAAAGAGGAGAGGAGTGGAGAAGAGGGGAGGGGAGAGGAGATAAGATGAGAGGAAAATAGAGAGGAGAAGAGAAGAGAAGAAGGGGGAGAGAAAGGGAGAGAAAAAGAGAGAAGAAAGAGAGAGAGAGAGAGAAGAAGAGAAAAGAAAGAGAGAGAGGAGAAAAGAAGAGGGGAAGGGAGAGAAGATGAGATGAGAAGAGAGAAGAGAGAGGAGAAGAGAACAGAAGAAGGGGGAGAGAAAGGGAGAGAAAAAGAGAGAAGAGAGAGAGGAGAAGAGAAAAGAAAGAGAGAGAGGAGAAAAGGACAGGGGAGGGGAGAGGGGGAAAAAGTGGGAAAAAGGGAGAGGAGAGTATAGGAGAGCAAAAGAGAGAAGAGAGAAGAAAGAGAGAGACGATAGAAGAAAAGAAAAGATAAGAGGGAAGGGGAGGAGAGGAGAAAATCAAAATACTAAAAAATGATCTGATTGGTCTGTAAAATATATCAGGCACTTTAATTTGTGTCCCCTCTTGGGAAATTTCTTCTTTACATCCTGCTGTGTCATTAGGAGAGGAAGTGAGGGAAAACGTTTCCAAGAGTAATGCAAACTACAAAAATAAAACAAAAAAACCTGTCAGAGGATCTCATTGATCTGTTAAATACATCAGGCACTTTAATTTACATCATCTCTGAGGGAATTTCCCTTTTATTTCCTGTGAGGTCATTAGAACAGGAAGTGAGGGCAAATCCTTCCAAAGGGAATGCAAATATATATATATATATATATATATATATATATATATATATATATAAAAGGATTTAATTGGTCTGTTCAATGTACCATTAAACAGTCAAAATTTCGTGATTTGCATACTTGATCCTGGACAGGGATTCAGAAGCCAATTGACAATCATTTCTAGGTTCGATCAAAAAGGGTTTGATCAAAAATGTCTACACATTTTTTTTCCTTTCTTTTTTTTTTTTTATGTAGCTCCATGGTGCAGTGCTTAGTTGATCCCCAGTGAACAAAAAAAGTGAAGTCTCCAGGACTTCTCCAGAGCCTCTCCCGTTCTCTGGAACTCTCTACCTCAATCTGTCTGTCTATCTCCCACTTTGGCTGCCTTTAGGCGATCCCTGAAAACTCATCTCTTCAGGGAAGCCTATCACGCCTCCAACTAATGGAAGTTTTATCTTTTCCATTAGCTTATCCCACACAGTTATAATAACCTTTTTGTACCACTTGCCCCACCCCATTAGATTGTAATCTCTTCTGAGTAGGGCCCTTCTAACCCTCTTGTATATTATTTAGGGATGCTGCAATACCAGTTTTTTTAAGTCCCAGTAGGAGTACCAATACTGGGACGTGGCCTGGAGCGGCATGGTGTAGGGTGCACAGTTTAGGAGCTCTGTGCTTATCTTGTTTTGCCATCCTTGTGAGCACTCCCTGGCCAGTCTCTACTCCTCGAGAACTGGGGGACCCTCTCCTCACCCGTGGCGAGATGTCTCCACCTCGCAAAGGCTCTGAGATGAGAGCTAACCTGGCTAAATTCCGCCGACAGCAGAAGGATGAGCAGAGAGGAAGATGGTGCCCAGTCCTCCTCTGAATCGGAGCAACCTGCAGCGGACATTGCAAAAGTCATTGATGCAATCCCTGCCTTCCACGCTTCCCTAACCACCAAAATTGAAGAGGTGAAGGTGGATATCTCCCTCCTGAGACAAGATTTTCAGAAACTTCGGGAGCGTGTAACAGAGGCCGAAATTAAAATCAGCGAGGTGGAAGGTGAGCTCCCCACTTTCAATCCTCCACCGAAACCATGCAGCGCCAGCTCTCCCAGAAACTCACCCAGAAGAAGGATGACATGGAGAACAGGCTGCGTAGATGCAATCTACGTTTCATCGGCTTACCAGAGGGAGCAGAGGGCTCTGACCCCGCTTCATTCCTGGAGGAGCTTTTCATAGAAAACCTTTGGCAGAGAGGCCTTCTCGGTCATGTTTGTGGTGGAAGGCGCACACCATATGCCGGGCCGGCCCACCGACCACCATCTGGAGCTTCCCCACACACCTTTATTGCCAAGTTCTTAAACCGGGACTGGGACAAGATTCTTCGTTTCACTCGGGATAAGTTCTGCCCAGATTGCCCAGATCGCAGTCTTCCCCGATTACTCTGCAGAAGTTCAGAGTCAATGTGCCCGCTTTAGGGAAGTTAAACACTGCCTGCATGTTCAACATCTCACATATGCCATATTGTTCCCTACCAGGCTATGGGTGGTTCCAGACAATGAGTAGCGATACTTTTTCTCGCTGATACCAATTTGGGTGGCACAGTGGTGTAGTGGTTAGCACTCTCACCTAGCAGTAAAAAGGGTCACTGGTTCAAATCCCAACAACGACACTACCTGCCTGGAGTTTGCATGATCTCCCTGTGCCTGCGTGGGTTTCCTCCGGGTACTCCGGTTTCCTCCCACACTCCAAACACATGCTGATAGGTTAATTGGCTTCTTTCCAAAATGAATGGGAACCTTGGATTGTGGGTAGGGACTGATGTGAGTGTGCAATGTACAGGGATAGGGACAATTGTAGACACTCACTCAGGTTGATCTAGATGGACTGGTGTCTTTATTCAACCTTACTATGTACATACAATTACCGATACCTATTTTTAGTGTCATGTGACAGTTTTTTTTTTTGGTTTTTTTTAGACTAGTGAAAAATGATTACCATTTCTTTATAATTATGAAGAACTGTAAGCCCTGGTTCACACTGGTGCGTCTTTAAAATCAGCGTGATTTCAAAGCTGCAGATCAGTGCGATTTGGAGCTCCGATTTCATTGCAGATTGCAACTTCATTTAAGAGAAGTCAATGCAGGTCGCAATGGAATCGCAAAAAAAAGGGATCGGCTTTAGTATTGAAGCATTTGCACTAGTACAGGTATCATCACCGATACCGGTATTTTTGCTTTGCTAATTTTATTGTATTATAACTGTACTGTCTCCCTTTAGATTTTAAAGCGCAATGCAAACTGTCGACGCTATGTAAATCCTGTATAATAAAAATAATCATTTACAGCATGCAAAAAAGTGCATGAGAGTACAGAATAGGACCAACCTCAGAAGAGGAAAGGCCTCAATCCATGAACCTCCCAAGGTGCAAGGCTCCTGCCAGGTGCATGGCATGCTCTGGTCAACCCAGGCCAGTGAAGGCGAACCTTGGCACCCCAGATGTTTTGGAACTACATTTCCCATGATGCTCAACTACACTGCAGAGTGCATGAGCATCATGGGAAATGTAGTTCCAAAACATCTGGGGTACCAAGGTTCGCCATCACTGACCTAGGCCAAAGCCAGGTGGATGGACCCCACTCCTTAGTATTAGGTGAGGGCTCTCCCTAAGAGTCCACGCCAGGTTGGGAAGAGGAAAAAGACCTTAGGACCACAGATCCTTTTCCTGAAATCAGAACAGATCCCGTCAAAACCTGCACCCTAGGTTTTTTTTTTTTGCACAGAAACTACCATACGTGCAGTAACACAAGTGGAAAAAAATGTGCATTGCACAAGGTGGTCCTTCTGACCAGTATAAAAATTGTTCTGAGCTAGCCAGAAGACCTGCCCAAGAAGGGTGTGCAAAGTACTAGAGTGACGTGTCCTCATGCCGATGAAACTTGGTGGGGGTCCCAAACCCAGAGTGTTTTTCTGACACCACCCACCAGGGGCGCAAAGCACCTTCCAGTCCCGGACCAGAAAAATGCAGCAGCCAACCAGAACGGCATTAGGCCAGAATCAACCCGGAAGGAAAAGGAACTTTCTCACCGTACACATCTGGAATGACTAACCGGTACCCCTCCTTCAGCTTGAGGCACCAACATTCTGTTTCCGATATTAAACTGATCCGAACAGATACTACAAACAAATACTACACTTAATCTTAGCCAAAAAGGCTAAAATGGCTGCATTGGCCTAGAATTAACCCAGAAGGAAAAGGAACCTTCTCACCGTACCCATCTTATTACATCTGGAATGACTAACTGGCACCCCTCCTTCAGCTTGAGGCACCAGCATTCTGTTTCCGATATTAAACCGATCAGAACAGATACTACAAACAGATACTACACTTGATCTTAGCCAAAAAGTCTAAAATGGCTGCATTGGCCTAGAATCAACCCAGAAGGAAAAGGAACCTTCTCACCGTACCCATCTTATTAGATCTGGAATGACTAACCGGCGCCCTTCCTTCAGCTTGAGGCACCAGCATTCTGTTTCTGATATTAAACTGATCAGAAGAGATACTACAAACAGATACTACACTTGATCTTAGCCAAAAAGGCTAAAATGGCTGCATTGGCCTAGAATCAACCCAGAAGGAAAAGGAACCTTCTCACCGTACCCATCTTATTACATCTGGAATGACTAGCTGGCTCCCCTCCTTCAGCTTGAGGCACCAACATTCTGTTTCTGATATTAAACTGATCCGAACAGATACTACAAACAAATACTACACTTGATATTAGCCAAAAAGGCTAAAATGGCTGCATTGGCCTAGAATTAACCCAGAAGGAAAAGGAACCTTCTCACCGTACCCATCTTATTACATCTGGAATGACTAACTGGTACCCCACCTTCAGCTTGAGGCACCAGCATTTTATTTCCAATATTAAACTGATCAGAAGAGATACTACAAACAGATGCTACACTCAATCTTAGCCAAAAAGTCTAAAATGGCTGCATTGGGCCAGAATCAACCCAGAAGGAAAAGGAACCTTCTCACCGTACCCATCTTATTACATCTGGAATGACTAACTGGCACCCCTCCTTCAGCTTGAGGTACCATCATTCTGTTTCCGATATTAAACTGATCAGAACAGATACTACAAACAGATACTACACTTGATCTTAGCCAAAAAGTCTAAAATGGCTGCATTGGGCCAGAATCAACCCAAAAGGAAAAGGAACCTTCTCACCGTACCCATCTTATTACATCTGGAATGACTAAGTGGCGCCCCTCCTTCAGCTTGAGGCACCATCATTCTGTTTCCGATATTAAACTGATCAGAAGAGATACTACAAACAGATACTACACTTGTTCTTAGCCAAAAAGTCTAAAATGGCAATAACAGGCAATAGATACAAATGTCTACCTAGCCGAAACACTGCATTGGCCGTAGCCATGCTTCTTCAGCTGCTCCACTCACTTCTACTGAAGATGGGTTAATATGTATGACCAATAACTATTCAGGGAAAAAAACACCTCTTCTCTCAACATTCTAGGTACAAAAACAATCGATAGAAAGCCCTTGTACAGACGATCGGAGATTCCGACGGAATGTGTCTGATCGGAGCGTTTTGTCGGATATTCCGACTGTGTGTGGTCTGTTTCCGTCTGAATATCCGTCGGACCAAATTTTCCAACTTGCCGGAAATATGCTCCAATCGGACATACTCCGATCATGTGTAGAGAATTCCGATCGGACAAAGTGCCACGCATGCTCAGATCAAATTCCTACATCAAAGCTATCGGCTACTAGCCTGAACGTAGTCCCGTCGTAACGAAATTACGTCATCACGTTCTGAACGATCGGATTTTCCGCCAACTTTGTCCGACCGTGTGTATGCAACAGTTTTGGACAAGATCCATCGGACAAAATCCGACGGATTTGGTTGTCGAAATCTCCGACCGTGTGTACAAGGGCATAATGTGAGAGATATAGGTCAAAGTAGAGTAGAAAAATGGTCCTCTGTAGGGAATCATTATCGGGAAATGTTATCAGAAGAAATAATTTAACATACGGGGGGGGGGGGGGGGGGGCACCTTTGGCCTACAAAGAAATCTGTAACTATTCAAAGTATAAACAATCACAGGGAATGACCAAAACCTGTATGGGTGCCATAAAACAATGGCAAGTTTATCTCTGATTTGATAAAAAAAAATAGTTAAATATGCGAGGAATATTCGTCCAATCATCCTAACCTTATTTTGTTATTTTGTTTGCATAATAATTGGGCGAAAAAATTCTATACGCCTCATCTACCCGTCAGACGGGAATAAATCAAAGTTTATTGTTGTCAAACCCAGACATGGTTTTCAAAAGGACAAATAATTAAAGTGTCTCCCGAAAACTCGTCGGACAATGTTGTGTCATAAAATGGTCTAAATACCCGTCTCCTCTGCAGATGATGAAATGCTTGGACAGCCTGAGAGTTGGGCAAGGCGAAGCCAGATTTCCTTAAGGAGCCCCTGAAGAAATCTCGGAGTTGTCATCTGTCTCCAGGGGCCGGTGTGACCCAACGAGTCTCAGTGATGAAAAAAACAGAGCCGAGATTCCACTGCATGGGGTATCATGGTGTGCCGTGACCTCGGACCTCGTCACATTTATTTCCATAATAATGTTGGTTAATATTACACAAGTGGTATTGACAGCTCGGTTCTCAGGCCAGCCAAAGCCTTGAAGGCATTTTTCTCTCAACATATACCTGCTGCCACCCAGCTGAATACCATCCACAGGATTATAAATCATCCCCCTAAAGAGTGTTATCCGTATATACAATATCAGAATCCACCTTTACCTCCCCCAGAGAGAACAGACTCTTTCAATTTAGGTGGATCTTAGGGCGTATCTAAGCCCAAAAACCAAAATTGTGATATATTGCTGATTACCGTGTTTTTTAGATGTGGGGGCTGTATTCGTTTTCTTTTCAGGCTTATCCCCCCTTATTTTCACCTGGAGATCCTGCCGGTAGCACACATTCATTCATAGGGTGACAACACACATTCATTTTACTTTATGGAGGAGCAGTGTTGTCACCAACCTCCACCTCCTGAGAGTGAAACACAAGGGTGACAACGTTCACTTAATGTACTGTATCTATGTTGTCACCCTCGGACAGGACTACAGAACGCCTCCCCTCTTATTTTCTCCATAACATGGGGAATGGGGGGGGGGTCGTAGTTCACATAGGCAGCTAGAAACAATGCGACTGGTATAAGTGCAGCACAAAAAAGGAGCGCAACATTTGTTGGCAGAAAGTCCGACAACAAATGTCCGATGGAGCATACACGCTGTTGGACTTTTTGCCAACAAGCTCACATCCAACATTTGTTGTCGGAAAAGCCGATCAGCGTTATCAGCTCGTTGGATTTCTGGCAGGACCAAGGGTTACTTTTTTGCATTTGTCAAACAGATATAACAAAACACTTTCTATGGTATATTTAAGAGACCAAAACCCTATTGATCATCTGTGGGGCATCCTCAAACAGAAGGTGGAGGAGCGCAAGGTCTCCAACATCCACCAGGTCCGTGATGTCGTCATGGAGGAGTAGAAGAGGACTCCAGTGGTGACCTGTGAAGCTCTGGTGACCTCCAATAGAGAGATTCATCATCTCTGTTTTTTGTTGGTCACCACTGTCACCCAGACAGAAAGTGAGGGAGAATCCATCATTTGTCAAACAGATATAACAAAACACTTTCTATGGTATATTTAAGAGACCGAAACCCTGTTGAGCATCTGTGGGGCATCCTCAAACAGAAGGTGGAGGAGCGCAAGGTCTCCAACATCCACCAGCTCTGTGATGTCATCATGGAGGAGTGGAAGAGGACTCCAGTGGTGACCTGTGAAGCTCTGGTGACCTCCAATAGACAGATTCATCATCTCTGTTTTTCGTTGGCCACCACCGTCACCCAGACAGAAAATGAGGGAGAATCCATCATTTTAAGTTTTCATCATAAAAGGTATTAAGGGGGAATTTTTCAGTGTAGACACCTATTCCAAACACAACTAAAAGCTGGCCTTACAATCGGTAGATCTTCGTACAAAAATCCTCAGTACATTCGATGAATTGACAAATTTTGGTCAAAAAGTTCAGTTTGCTTTTAACATTCAATTTTGAAATGGATGGACTTTCCCTGAGCAGAAACCACCTACATTATTAGAAATGTGTTCTTTCCATCCTGCTCTTTTGAACTTTCTGGTCATCGCGTTTCGAAAACGAGCATCCAGTTGACCCGACTAACAATCAGAAAATTGAATGAACATTATTAAAACTAAAAATTTCGAATTAAATTAAATTAATTTAAAACAATTTTCCACCCTTAGGAAAGCCTTCCTCTTACTTCCTGTTGTGTCTATTGGACAGGAAGTAAAAAGCAGATATAGATAGGAAAAAACCGACAGCGATTTTAACCCTTTCCTTTTTTTTTTTAATATAAAATATTTATTTTGGATAGAAATATTTATATAAATATTTTATATATAAAAAAAGTTTAGCTTTGGATATACTTTACAGAGAATCTTATTTTATTAAAAACTGTAAAACATATTTTTTTTTTTCAGCAGGTAAATATGTTGCAGCTAGATGGAGCTCTAGGCTGCTCTCTATGTTTACCAAGCTAACTTTAGCTGCTTTGCTAAAAAAAAAAAAAAAAGCTTGTTGTTTACTAGCCTCAGATTTATACACACATACAGTGCCCTGAAAAAGTATTCATACCCTTTGACATTTTCCACATTTTGTCAAACAAAAACGTAAATGTATTTGATTGGGATTTTATGTGGTAGACCAACACAAACAAAGTGGCACGTGATTATGAAGTGGAAGGAAAATGATATATGTTTTTAATTTTTTTTTTACAAATAAATAAACGTAAAATGCATTTCCATTTTTGGTTGTAACATGACAAAATTTGGAAAATTTCAAGGTGTAGGAATACTTTTTAAAGGCACTGTATGAGGCAGAGGGGTGACCCCCCCTTCACTGTCTGTTGTGTTCATAAAGGACTATTGAAAGTTTCAATCAGGGAGAGGGAGTCTGAAAGAAAACAGCTGCTGCCCATTGAAAAAACAATAATTAATTCAGTGTCATCCATAATTCAATTTTTTAATATTGTTTTTTTAAATAAAATGATAAATAAAAATAGTATTAAACATCAGTTTAAAAACATATACATTTATTATTTTTATTATTATTATTATTATTATTGCATAAGAAAAAAATAGTACAAATCAAGGTATACCAAAAACAAAACAGAAAATACAATAATAATAATAATAACATGTACTTTTTTATTATTATTTTTATTCATTTTGCGTAAGAAAAAAATAGTACAAATCAAGGTATACCAACATACCAAAAACAAAACAGAAAATACAATAATAATAATCATAACATATACATTTTTTTTATAATTATGATTTTTATTAATTTTGCATAAGAAAAAAAATAGTACAAATCAAGGTATACCAACATACCAAAAAAAAAAAAAAAAACAGAAAATACAATAATAATAATAACATATACTTTTTTTATTATTATTATTTTTATTAATTTTGCTTAAGAAAAAAATAGTACAAATCAAGGTATACCAACATACCAAAAACAAAACAGAAAATACAATAATAATAATAATAATAATAATAATAATAATAATAATAATAATAACATATACATTTTTTTTATAATTATGATTTTTATTAATTTTGCATAAGAAAAAAAATAGTACAAATCAAGGTATACCAACATACCAAAAAAAAACACAGAAAATACAATAATAATAATAACATATACTTTTTTTATTATTATTATTTTTATTAATTTTGCATAAGAAAAAAATAGTACAAATCAAGAAATACCAACATACCAAAAACAAAACAGAAAATACAATAATTACTGGCACAGCCAGATAGACATACCAACACAAAAACATTGCAAAAATACTGTGCATTCACCTTTCAAGACCCGTGAGTGCCGCTCTCTCTCTCTTGGATTGTATATATACAGTGAGGAGGAAAAAGTATTTGATCCCCTGCTGATTTTGTACTTTTTGCCCACAGACAAAGAAATGATCAGTCGATAATTTTAATGGTCGGTTTATTTTAACAATGAGAGGCAGAATAACAACAAAAATAACCAGAAAAACGCATTTCAAAAAAGTTATAAATTGATTTGCATTTTAATGAGTGAAATAATATTTGACCCCTTTGCGAAAAAATGACTTGGTACTTGGTGGCAAAACCCTTGTTGGCCATCACAGAGGTCAGATGTTTCTTGTAGTTGGCCACCAGGTTTGCACACATCCCAGGAGGGATTTTGTCCCGCTCCTTTACAGATCTTCTCCAAGTCTTTAAGGTTTCGAGGCTGACATTTGGTAACTCGAACGTTCAGCTCCCTCCACATATTTTCTATGGGATTAGGGTCTGGAGACTGGCTAGGTCACTCCAGGACCTTGATGTGCTTCTTCTTGAGACCCTCCTTTGTTGCCTTGGCCATGTGTTTTGGGTCATTGTCATGCTGGAATACCCATCTACGACCCATTTTCAATGCTCTGGCTGAGGAAAGACGGTTGTTACCCAAGGTTTGACGGTACACAGCCCTGTCCATAGTCCCTTTGATGCGGTGAAGTTGTCTTGTCCCCTTAGCAGAAAAACACCCCCAAAGCATAATTTTTCCACCTCCATGTTTGGCGGTGGGGATGGTGTTCTTGGGGTCATAGGCAACATTCCTCCTCCTCCAAACACGACGAGTTGGATTGATGCCAAAGAACTTGATTTTGGTCTCATCCAACCACAACACTTTCATGCAGTTCTCCTCCGAATCATTCAGATGTTCATTAGCAGACTTCAGAAGGACCTGTACATGGGTTTCCTTGAGCAGGGAGACCTTGTGGGCGCTGAGGATTTCAGTCCTTCATGGCGTAGCTTGTTACCGATTGTTTTCTTGGTGACTATGGTCTCAGCTGCCTTGAGATCGTTGACCAGATTCTCCCGTGTAGTTCTGGGCTGATTCCTCACCGTTCTCATCATCATTGAAACTCCACGAGGTGAGATCTTCCATGGAGCCCCAGACTGAGGGAGAGTGGCGGTGATTTTGTGTTTCTTCCATTTGCGAATAATCACACCAACTGTTGTCACCCTCTCACCAAGCTGCTTGGCGATGGTCTTGTAGCCCATTCCAGCCTTGTGTAGGTCTACAATCTTGTCCCAGACATCCTTGGACAGCTCTTCGGTCTTGGCCATGGTGGAGAGAGTGGAATCTGATTAATTGATTGCTTCTGTGGAGAGGTGTCTTTTATACAGGCAACAAGCTGAGATTAGGAGCACTCCCTTTAAGAGAGTGCTCCTAATCTCAGCTTGTTGCCTGTATAGAAGACACCTGGGAGCCAGAAATCTTGCTGAATGATAGGGGATCAAATACTTATTTCACTCATTAAAATGCAAATCAATTTTTTACTTTTTTTAAATGCGTTTTTCTGGATATTTTTATTGTTATTCTGTCTCTCACTGTTAAAATAAACTGACCATTAAAATGATAAACTGATAATTTCTTTGTCAGTGGGCAAATGTACAAAATCAGCAGGGGATCAAATACTTTTCTTTCCTCCTTGGATATATAACTGTATATATAATAAATACATTTAAAAATATTTTTCAAATTTTGTTAAAAATGTAAAATAAAATAAAAAAATCTATCAAGATACATCTCATTTTATTGTTTTACACCTTTTCATACAACCGACTGTTCCCATTCACCACTTTTAAAACTCATCCCGTCATTACCAGATTTATGTGAGGATACAGAAACAAAAAACTGTAAACAAAGAAGCAAGAAAGTTACAATTAAAAAAAATAACTAAATTATATTAATATTAAATAATAATCACAATTTAAAAGATACAATTTGAACTCTTCTATACTTCATCCAAAAAAAAAAAAAAAACTACAAAACAGACTTGGCCTGAGCTGATCACATAAAAAAAAAAAAAAAAAAATATATATATATATATATATATATATATATATATATATATATAATTTTTTTTTTTAGTATATTAGTTTATACAGTGGTGTGAAAAAGTGTTTGCCCCCTTCCTCATCTCATTTCCTGTTCCTTTGCATGTTTGTCACACTTAAGTGTTTCAGAACATCAAACCAATTTAAACAATAGTCAAGGACAACACAAGTAAACACAAAATGCAATTTGTAAATGAAGGTGTTTATTATTAAAAGGTGAAAAAAAATCCAAACCATCATGGCCCTGTGTGAAAAAGTGATTGCCCCCCTTGTTAAAACATACTATAACTGTGGTTGTCCACACCTGAGTTCAATTTCTCTAGCCACACCCAGGCCTGATTATTGCCACACCTGTTCACAATCAAGGCATCACTTAAATAGGAGCTGCTTGACACAGTAAGGTCCACCAGAAGATCCTTAAAAGCTACACATCATGCCGAGACCCAAAGAAATTCAGGAACAATTGAGAAAGAAAGTAATTGAGATCTATCAGTCTGGAAAGGGTTATAAAGCCATTTCCAAAGCTTTGGGAATCCAGCGAACCACAGTGAGAGCCATTATCCACAAATGGCGAAGACATGGAACAGTGGTGAACCTTCCCAGGAGTGGCCGGCCGCCCAAAATTACCCCAAGAGCGCAGCGACGACTCATCCAAGAGGTCACAAAAGACCCCACAACAACGTCCAAGGAACTGCAGGCCTCACTTGCCTCAGTTAAGGTCAGCGTTCATGCCTCCACCATCAGGAAAAGACTGGGCAAAAATGGCCTGCATGGCAGAGTTCCAAGGAGAAAACCACTGCTGAGCAAAAAGAACATCAAAGCTCGTCTCAATTTCTCCACAACACATCTTGATGATCCCCAAGACTTTTGGGACAACATTCTGTGGACCGATGAGACAAAAGTGGAACTCTTTGGAAGGTGTGTGTCCAAGTATATCTGGCGTAGAAGGAACACTGCATTTCAGAAAAAGAACATTATACCAACAGTAAAATATGGTGGTGGTAGTGTGATGGTCTGGGGCTGTTTTGCTGCTTCAGGACCTGGAAGACTTGCCGTGATAAAAGGAACTATGAATTCTGCTGTCTACCAAGAGATCCTGAAGGAGAATGTCCGACCATCTGTTTGTGTACTCAAGCTGAAACGAACTTGGGTTCTGCAGCAGGACAATGATCCTAAACACACCAGCAAGTCCACCACCGAATGGCTGAAGAAAAACAAAATGAAGACTTTGGAGTGGCCTAGCCAAAGTCCTGACCTGAATCCTATTGAGATGTTGTGGTATGACCTTAAAAAGGCCGTTCATGCTCGAAAACCCTCTAATGTAACTGAATTAGGACAATTCTGCAAAGATGAGTGGGCCAAAATTCCTCCAGGACGCTGTAAAAGCCTCATTGCACGTTATCGCAAACGCTTGGTTGCAGTTGTTGCTGCTAAGGGTGGCCCAACCAGTTATTAGGTTTAGGGGGCAATCACTTTTTCACACAGGGCCATGAGGGTTTGGATTTTTTTTCACCTTTAATAATAAACACCTTCATTTACAAATTGCATTTTGTGTTTACTTGTGTTGTCCTTGACTATTGTTTAAATTGGTTTGATGTTCCGAAACACTTAAGTGTGACAAACATGCAAAGGAACAGGAAATGAGGAAGGGGGCAAACACTTTTTCACACCACTGTATATATATATATATATATATATATATATATATATATATATATATATATATATATATATATATATATATATATATATATATATATATAGATAGATATATGTATATATATATATATATATGTATATATATATATATATATAAACTAATATACTAAAAAATTATATATATATATATATATATATATATATATATATATATATATATATATATATATATATATATAATTTTTTTTATATTTAAATTATATAAATTATATATATATATATATATATATATATATATATATATATATATATATATATATATATAAACTAATATACTAAAAAAAAAAAAAAAAGATATAATCAATAAATTTAAATATATCTCACTTTATTGGAGATTTTCAAATTGCAACATTTTTTTTAAAAACCTTTCATACAACCAACTGTTCCCATTTGCCATTTTTAAAACTCATTCTGTCATTACCAGATTTATGTGAGAATACAGAAAGAAAACAAAAAAAACCTGTAAACAAAGAAACAAGAAAATGACAATTAAAAAATATGAATATTTAATAATTACAGTTAAAAATATCTGATTTGAACTCTTCTATTCTTCATCCAAAAACTACAAAACAGATTTTGGCTTGAGCCGATCACATAAAAAAAAAATATATATAAAAACTAATATACTAAAAAAAAAAAAAAAAGGATATATTAATAAATTAAAATATATCTCACTTTATTGGAGATTTTCAAATTACAACATATTTTTTTTAAACCCTTTCATACAACCGACTGTTCCCATTCACCACTTTTAAAACTCATCCTGTCATTACCAGATTTATGTGAGAATACAGAAAGAAAACAAAAAAAAAAACCTGTAAACAAAGAAACAAGAAAATTACAATTAAAAAATATGAATATTAACCAATAGTTACAATTAAAAAGATCTGATTTGAACTCTTCTATACTTCATCCAAAAACTGCAAAATAGATTTTGGCTTGAGCTGATCACATAGAAAAAAAAAAATACGAAATATATAAAAACTACAGTAATATACAAAAAAAATAAATAAATGATATAATCAATACATTTAAATATATCTCACTTTATTGGAGATTTTCCAATTACGACATCTTTTTTTAAACCTTTTCATACAACCGACTGTTCCCATTCACCATTTTTAAAACTCAACCTGTTGTTACCAGAGTCATAATTATGTGACAATACGAAAATAAAAAATAAAAATTAAAAAAATTAAACCAAGGAACGAGACAATGGAACCGGAATCTATTACTAAATGGGCCCCTTAAGTCTTCCCCTCTTCCAACTGCAAGGGGAAAATTATCCCGATAGAAGGGGAAACACTTTAAAACAATCCGGATGATGGAGAGACTTTTTGCATTGTCGTCTCACTTCCCGGCGGTCGCACAACACAAGGCGGTTATTATATTTTCCACTATTGCGGCCCCCTCTTTGTCCTCGAGTGGTATAGAGAGGCTGGTGGCCTGCGTGCGCCCTGCGAGCGGCAATCCTTTCCAACGCAGCCACTTCTAAATGCTCACTTCAACGCCTACACCTGCCGTCCTTTTGCTGGCTTCGCCAGTACTGTAAGACCTTCATCAGCATTGAAGATGTGTGGTAGGCAATGAGGTCTTGGTGGTCATGTAGGAAGAGTGTTCTACAAGCAGTGTAAAAAAATTACAGATATGGGGGGCCGTTTACCATATATCGCTTCTTCAGTTCCCAGTGCCTGAAACATGTTAGATCAAAACCAGTAAGCAATGCAGCAGAGCAACAGAGCCCATGGATTACAATCAATGGATTCTGGTGTACATGGAATTGAAGAGGCCACCTGTCCTGGATTTATAAGGACAGTCCCATGTCTTTCTTGATCCTCTGGCCCATTGGTGCTGGTTCATGGTCCATGTCATGCTTGTTATTTTTTTTTTTTTCATTTAGGTGTGCTTTTTTTGGTGGGGGTAGTAGTGGTAGGTTAGTTTATTTAATTTTGGGGGCATCTTTGTGGCGCTATAATGGGTATTATGTTGCGCATTAATGTGGCGCGCCTTAAGGTAGCCCATTAGTGAAAGGGTCTTCAGTGAGGGCCTGCTTTTTAGCACAAGAAGAGATCCAGGATTGGTAAAAAATATGTTTGGTAACTATAAGGAGCCATTTAAAGTTGAAATTCCATTGGCAATGGCCATTTTTACATTGGTCCATTAGTAAGTATGCATACACCAAGACCCCTTGGGATCCCAGTGGAAGCTGGAAATCATTGAAGTAGGCACCACTACTCCAGTGATCTCCATTAGCTTCCAGGTCTTGTGCCGAGAGGCTGCCCTGCTGCTTACTGAACTCAAGAGGTCAGCTCCTCTGCACTGGCGCCAGGGCCGTTTTTAAGGCAGGACAAAAGGGGCCTGTCATTGGTGTGGGGCCCAAAGCAGCTGCCTCATACTTGGTAACTATCCCAGTTTAAATTCCCTTGTTCCTTGAGGTTTTAGTCCCGTGCTGTGTCCTGATATCTCAGTGTGAAGTTCTGTTACTAATGCTGCCCAGCTCTGCCCTATTGTTGTGTACAGATGACTCACCTGCAGACCCTGTGTTTATATGCAAATACCAACATCGATATGTAAATAGTGATGGCATTCATATGTAAATAGAGGCAGACCGGCAGAATTCATATGTAAATAGAAGTGGTATTCCTATGTAAATCATGCCCCCCTGAGGTCATATCCACCATCACCTATACTGAATGCTGCCCACTGGGGAGGTGAAGCCTGCATGCTTGAAAGTCTGCACTGCACTGCCACGGAGCCCAGGAGTCCTAGGATCCCTAGGAGTTTAATGTCTATTAATGGGCCCCCTCATCTCCCCAGTCCATGGTGTGCAGGCAATGAGGAGATGATGTGCTATAACCTCTAGCAACCAATCAGTAAGCAGTAATAATGTGCAGTAACCTATAGCAACCAATCAATGAGCAGTATTGATGTACAGTAATCTCTAGCAATCAATCAACAAGCAGAAATTATGTGCTGTAACCTCTACCAACCAATCACAATCATTACCACTCATTGACACTCAGTCAAAGAGTGGTAATGATACACTGTAACCTCTGGCAACCAATCACAATCGCTGTCTGATCTGATTCAGTAAACTGATTTTGAGTCTTGCTGCTTTTTATTATATGTCTCAAAGCAGGTGGAGAGCGAAACTGCATGGGGGGGCCCAAAATATTTTTTTGCCCAGGGTCCAATCAATATTAAAGACGGCCCTGACTGGCACCATTAAGGGAACACTTTGCATTCTGTCAGCGTTCTCTGGTTGGATGAGGTGGGGCTTTGTTGTAAAAAATCTCCACCATGCCCAATTAGAGAACACTTTGCATTCATTGAGAACATGCAAAGTGGATAGTGCCCATGCCAAGCAGGGGACCTTCTGTGTTCATTAAGCAGTTGCTCGGCATGGGATCCAGAAGGCAGTGGAGATCACTGGTGTAGAAGCAACTACTACAATTATTTCCAGCTTCAACGTGGATACCACAGGTATCGAACAGTCATACTTATATCGGTCCAAGCTGGAGAAATGCAACTATGGAAAAACTGCCATACCTAAACTTCAGCTTTAAGCCCCATTCAACCCTTGAAAACCACCAAAATCCACCTCAATTTGACCTTCCTCAATGCTTGTCATCTATCCTAAACCTCAGGAGCCACCTAAAGCCCATTGCACCATTAAAACCCACCAAGAACCACCTTAATTTGGCCTGTTTCATGCTTGTCATCTACTAATGGCTGCCACTTAAGCCCCATACACACTATCAGTTTTTCTGCTGAGTTTTTCCTTCACGTTTCACTCCAATGCTTGTCATCTATCCGAAACCTCAGGAGCCACCTAAAGCCCATTGCACCATTAAAACCCACCAAGAACCACCTTAATTTGGCCTATTTCATGCTTGCCATCTACTAATGACTGCCACTTAAGCCCCATACACACTATCAGTTTTTCTGCTGAGTTTTTCCTTCAGGTTTACCAAAACCATGTAGTGGAAGGGCCTGCCTGATTGCATACAAATTGAAACTCCTAAGGTTTGACCTCATATTAGATGGTTTTGGTAAATCTGAAGGAAAAATCTGCAGAAAAACTGATAGTATGTATGGGGCTTTCGAGAGACTGGGTTCAAAGATGTTCTGAATGTCGATTTACTGCAACACAGCTATGTGAATCTGGTCCCAGTAATATCTGTATTTTTTTGTATTCTGTATATTGCTCCATCATTTATTTATTTTTTTTGCATATTTTCTTTGTGCTAAAAAAAAAATTTCAAAAATAAAAAAGAATAAAAAATAAAATTATGAAGCTAACGAGGGGCCATTTTTTTTGGCACAAGATCAGTTCCAATATTGTATCAAATGTAGCTTCCCAAACCATCATGAACCATTAAAAACCACCAAGAACCCCGTTCTTCATTCACCCCAATGTTTGTCATCTACTAACGATAGCCACTTGGAGAGAATAGTTCCAAGGATGTCCTAATGGAATATATGTCAATGTTATTGGTTATGCATACGTTAGCGAAAAAAATGTGCGATGAATGCGCCAAAACACAAACTTTGATCCCCAAAAGAGATGCAGAAGCTTCTTTAGCACATTTGTAGCACATGTTTACACAATGTTAGTTGTGAACCTAGCGAAATCCTCAGGAACCATTTAAAGACCCATGCACCCTTTAACGCAAACAAAAACCACCAAAAATTTGGCCCCCCTCATTGACCCCAATGCTTGTCATCGACTAATGACTGTCACTTGGAGAGACTGGGTCTAGGGCTGTTCTGAAGGAACCAATGTCCTTGTATTGCACATAACCATGAGAACTTGGTGTATGCATTACCCATTCTTTTTTCAAGGTCATGCCAACACAAACTCACTCTCAAAATAAATGCACCTGACCCACTGCACCGGAAAAATTAAATCAGGTGAGTTTTTCTTGCCCGTATATTGTCCATTGAGGGCCTATAGAAAATGCCTGGGCCTTTGCACCATTAGCATTGGAATGGCATGTTCAGGGCTGCTAAAGCCAGTGGCCAAAAAAATGACTGCAAATGGAAAAGATTAAGTCAGGTGTGTTCTTCATGGTCCTTGGTTGCCCATTGAGGGCCCACAGAAAATGAGTGGGCCCCTGCACCATTAGCATTGGAATGGCATGTTTGGGTATGGAGGAGTCAGTGTTCCAAAATGCCTGCAAATGTAAAACATTAAGTCAGGTGAGTCCTTCTTGACCCTTGGTTGCCTATTGAAGTCATACAGAAAATGACTGGGCCCCTGAACCATTAGCATTGGAATGGCATGTTTGGGTCTGGAGGAGTCGGTGTTCCAAAATGCCTGCAAATGTAAAACATTAAATCAGGTGAGTCCTTCTTGACCCTTGGTTGCCTATTGAAGTCCTACAGAAAATGACTGGGCCCCTGCACCATTAGCATTGGAATGGCATGTTCAGGGTTGGAGAAGCCAGTGTCCCAAAATGACTGCAAACGGTAAACATTAAGTCAGGTGAGATCTTCTTGGCCCGTGGGCCTCTGCACCATTAGCATCGGAACGCCGACTGCAGATGATAAAGTCAGGTAATTTCCTCTTGGCCCTTTGTTGCCAGTAGAAGGCCCACAGAACACGTTCTTCATGGTCCTTGGTTGCCCATTGAGGGCCCACAGAAAACGAGTGGGCCCCTGCACCATTTGAATTGGAATGGCATGTTTGGGTCTGGAGGAGCCGGTGTTCCAAAATGACTGCAAACGGTAAACATTAAGTCAGGTGAGATCTTGGCCCGTGGGCCTCTGCACCATTAGCATCGGAATGCCGACTGCAGATGATAAAGTCAGGTAATTTCCTCTTGGCCCTTTGTTGCCAGTAGAAGGCCCACAGAACACGACTGGGCCTCTGCACCATCAGCACTGGAACGGCATGTTCAGGACCAGAGGAACCGTTGTTCCAAAATGACTCCAAATGGAAAAAAATTAAGTCAGGTGAGGTTTGTCTTGACCCTTGGTTGCCAATAGAAGGCCTACAGAAAATGACTGGGCACCATTAGCATTGGAATGGCATGTTTAGTTCTAGAAGAGACCATGTTCCAAAATGACTCCAAATGGAAAAAATTAGGCAAGATGAGTTCTGCTTGACCGTTGTTTGGTTGCCCATAGAGGGCCTACAAAAAATGACTGGGCCCTTGCACCATTAGCATTGGAATGGCATGTTTAGCACTAGAAGAGACTGTGTTCCAAAATTACTCCAAATGGAAAAAAATTAAGTGAGTTTAGTCTTGCTTGACCCTTGTTTGCCCGTTGACGGCCTACAGAAAATGACTGGGCCCCTGCACCATTAGCATTGGAATGGCATGTTTAGCATTAGAAGAGACTCTGTTCCAAAATGACTCCAAATGGAAAAAAATTAAGTGAGTTGAGTCTTGCTTGACCCTTTTTTGCCCGTTGAGGGCCTACAGAAAATGACTGGGCCCCTGCACCATCAGCACTGGAACGGCATGTTCAGGACCAGAGGAACCGTTGTTCCAAAATGACTCCAAATGGAAAAAATTAGGCAAGATGAGTTCTGCTTGACCGTTGTTTAATTGCCCATAGAGGGCCTACAAAAAATGACTGGGCCCTTGCACCATTAGCATTGGAATGGCATGTTTAGCACTAGAAGAGACTGTGTTCCAAAATTACTCCAAATGGAAAAAAATTAAGTGAGTTTAGTCTTGCTTGACCCTTGTTTGCCCGTTGACGGCCTACAGAAAATGACTGGGCCCCTGCACCATTAGCATTGGAATGGCATGTTTAGCATTAGAAGAGACTCTGTTCCAAAATGACTCCAAATGGAAAAAAATTAAGTGAGTTGAGTCTTGCTTGACCCTTTTTTGCCTGTTGAGGGCCTACAGAAAATGACTGGGCCCCTGCACCATTAGCATTGGAAGGGCATGTTTAGCATTAGAAGAGGCTGTGTTCCAAAATGACTCCAATTGGAAAAAATTAAGTGAGTTGAGTCTTGTTTGACCCTTTTTTGCCCGTTGAGGGCCTACAGAAAATGACTGGGCCCCTGCACCATTAGCATTGGAATGGCATGTTCAGTGCCGGAGGAGTCGGTGTCCCAAAATGACTGCAGACTGACATGAACTTCCCGTCTGAGGTTGTGAATGAATTGATGACCTTGATTTATCGCTCACGCTTAGCCCAAGTGCCCATACAAGAGGCTCCTCGTCTACTATTGACTGCCGCTTGGAGAGACTGGGTCCTTGGGTCCACACGACGAGGGGGGAGGGTTGGGGGGGGGGTCATGTCTGCAGTGAGAATCCTGCAGGGTAGACTTCCCCAGATAGAGAAATGAGAACGGTGACAGGCCGTGAAATCCACATGAATAGGCCTCACCCAGTCAAATCCGTGGGACATGTCTGAGAGATAACTAAATTAGCACCCCCCACCCCCTCCTCCATCAAGTGACACTAGAAGCTGCTAGAGAGGGACCCCACTTAAAATATTCAGGACGGGAGTCGAGGGCAGAGTCTGGGCAGGGATCAAAGGCAATATCTGCTTGTGAAAGGCCCACCTCGCGTCATCCCTTGAAAGCCTTTCTTCGCATTGTATTAAGATTCTAATCACAATTTCGCATCTCCTCCGGGTGTTTGAGACTTGAGGACGAATTTAGGACAATTTAGAAAATTTCCCGGGGAAGGGGGCACCTCTCATGATCCGGCCTCGTCAATCACGCCGCGCACTGGTTTTTGGTGGGAAATTTGAAAACGGACATTCCTATGCAGCGGAAGCCGATTATCGGAGAGCTGGAAATTACCGTCTGGTGGGGGGGGGGTGGTGAGGACCTGTACTTGACGGCTAAAGCCGGCTAACGATTTAGCCTGGTTTTTGCAGGACGAATTTCCAAATGCTAGTGATATTTTTTTAAATAAAACCTTTCCATTACGTATTAGACCCGGGAACGTCATCAATGGATCTCTGTGGTTCTCTATGCAACGTAGGCACCTCATGGCTGGTGGGAGGGGACAGCATGGTGCTGTATACATACCCTGTTTCCCTGAAAATAAGACCTAGCGTGATTGTCGGTGATGGCTGCAATATAAGCCCTACCCCCCTCCCCCCCAAATAAGCCCTACCCTGTTTCCCTGAAAATAAGAC
This sequence comes from Lithobates pipiens, assembly GCF_037356315.1. Taxonomy (NCBI): domain Eukaryota; kingdom Metazoa; phylum Chordata; class Amphibia; order Anura; family Ranidae; genus Lithobates; species Lithobates pipiens. The sequence continues at coordinate 48,279,714 of NW_027507791.1, read as the reverse complement.
CTACAAGGACTTTAACTAGGGCTTATTTGAAGGGCAGCGCTTATGTTGCAGCCATCACCGACAATCACGCTAGGTCTTACTTTCGGGGAGACAGGGTAGTTGTCAACATTTCGGGAAACAAATGAAAAAATGTTTTTGCAGAAAGGCAGTGTAGGGGGAGCAGTATGTTAATTAGGGGTGGGGCATCTATTTAAGTGGCGATAGCAAAAATGGGTACTTCTATCTAAAAGTCTAAAAGATAGAAGAAAAAGAGTGCTGATAGCTGACATGTAGCGCTCTCCGGAATGAGGAAATGGCCAGTGCAGTTTTAAACCTAATTTCTCAAAGTCCAGTGACTGCTGTTGGATAAAAAAAACCTTTACCTTTAAAGTCCCTTTTTACCATCAATGCAGCCCTATCAATGCCCCTCAGTGCAGTCTCATCAGTGCCATCTCATCAGAGCAGCCTCATCAGGGAAGTCTCATCAGTTCCCATCAATGCAGCCTATCAGTGGCTATCAGTGCAGTCTCATCAGTGCAGCCTATTAGTGCAGTCTCGTCAGTGCCCATTGGTGCAGTTTCATCAGTGCCCATCGGTGCAGTCTCACCAGTGCAGTCTCATCAGTGCCATCTCATCAGAGCAGTCTCATCAGTGCCCAATAATGCAGCCTATCAGTGCCCATCAGTGCAGCCTCATCAGAATAGTCTTACCAGTGCCATCTCATCAGTGCAGTCTCATCAGAGTAGTCTCACCAGTGCAGTCTCATCAGAGTAGTCTCATCAGTGCCGTCTCATCAGAGCAGTCTCATCAGTGCCATCTCATCAGAGCAGTCTCATCAGTGCCCATCAATGCAGCCTATCAGTGCCCATCAGTGCAGTCTCATCTGTGCCATCTCATCAAAGCAGTCTAATTAATGCTCATCAAAGCAGTCTATTAGTGCAGTCTCATCAGTGCAGTCTCATCAGTGCAGCCTCATCTGTGCATCTGTGCAATCTCATCAGTGCCATCAATGCAGCCTATCAGTGCCCATCAGTGCAGCCTCATCAGAATAGTCTTATCAGTGCCATCTCATCAGTGCAGTTTCATCAGTGCAGTACCATCAGTGCAGTCTATCAGAGCAGTCTCATCAGTGCAGTCTATCAGAGCAGTATATCAGAGAAATCAGTCCAGTGCAGTCTATCAGAGAAGTCTCATCAGTGCAGTCTATCAGAGCAGTATATCAGAGAAATCAGTCCAGTGCAGTCTATCAGAGAAGTCTCATAAGTGCAGTCTATCAGAGTAGTTAGTCCAGTGCAGTCTCGTCAGTGCAGCCTCATCAGAGCAGTCAGTGAAGTCACCGACCTAGTGAGAAGGACCTACAGTACCTGGTACTAGCCACATCAGCTGAGCTCCACTCACCATCCACGGGCTCAGCCAGCGGTGCTGCCGGCTCCCATTATAAGGGCTGGGAGGCCCCTCCACATGCTCCTACATCCACCACATCCCCGCCACTCCACCTCCATCACGGTGTCTGTGACAGAGGCAGATATTTGTGATTTTGCCCAGGCCATGCTCAGACCGGGACATTGGTCTGATTTCCGGGAATGTCCCAAGGCAAATCGGGACTGTTGGCAACTATATGTGTATAGTCTACTGAGAACATCACAGCACCCTACCTCACTACTGTATGGGCTCTTGGGAGGAGTTCTGCAAGTATCAAAATGTGATCAGAGTGGAGGGGTATCTGGTAGGGGATCTGTGGTGTGATCAGAGTGAAGGGATCTGGTACGATCTATAGGTGTGATAAGAGTGAAGGGATCTGGTGGAGGATCTGGAGGTGTAATCAAAGTGGAGCGATCTGGTAGGGTATCTGGGGTTGTAATCAGAGTGGAGGGATCTGGTGGAGAATCTGGGGGTGTGATCAGAGTGGAGGGATCTGGTGGGGAATCTGGGGGTGTGATCAGAGTGGAGGGATCTGGTGGGGAATCTGGAGGTGTGGTCAGAGTGGAGGGATGGGGGGGATCTGGATGTGTGATCAGAGTGGAGAATTAGAGTGTGTGTGTGGGGGGGGGCATCTGGGGGGTGTGATCAGAGCGGAGGAATCTGGTGGGAGATCTGGGGGTGTGATCAGAGTGGAGGGATCTGGTGGGAGATCTGGGGGTGTGATCAGAGTGGAGGGATCTGGTGGGGGATCTGGTGGGGGATCTGAGGGTGTGATCAGAGTGGAGGGATCTGGTGGGGAATCTGGGGGTGTGATCAGAGTGGAGGGATCTGGTGGGAGATCTGGGGTGTAATCAGAGTGGAGGGATTTGGTGGGAGATCTGGGGGTGTGATCAGAGTGGAGGGATCTGGTGGGAGATCTGGGGGTGTGGTCAGAGTGGAGGGATCTGGTGGGGAATCTGGGGGTGTGATCAGAGTAGAGGGATGTGGTAGGGGATCTGGGGGTGTGATCAGAGTGGAGGGATCTGGTGGGGGATCTGGAGGTGTGATCAGAGTGGAGGGATCTGGTGGGGAATCTGGGGGTGGGATCAGAGTGGAAGGATGGGGGTGGGGATCTGGGGGTGTGATCGGAGTTGCAAGGATCTGGTGGGGGATCTGGGGGTGTGGTCAGAGTGGCGGGATGGGGGATCTGGGGGTGAGATCAGTGCGGAAGGATCTGGTGGGAGATCTGGGGGTGTGGTCAGAGTGGCGGGATGGGGGGGATCTGGGGGTGAGATCAGAGTGGAGGGATGGGGGTGGGGATCTGGGGGTGTGATCAGAGTGGAAGGATCTGGTGGGGAATCTGGAGGTGTGGTCAGAGTGGAGGATCTGGAGGTGTGATCAGTGTTGGAATTTTGGGAGGGGGGCTCTGGAAGTGTGATCAGAGTGGAGGATTAGACTGTGTGTGGGGGGGGGGGGCATCTGGGGGGTGTGATCAGAGTGGAGGGGGGACCTAGTTGGTGCGATCAGAGTGGGGAGGTAAATGGGGGGTATGATCAAAGTGAGGGGGTATCTGGGGGTGTGATCAGAGTGGTGAGGGGTGTCTGGGGGGTGATCAGGGTGGGGGCATCTGGGGTGTGTGATCAGGGTCAGAATGGTATCTGGGGGTGTGATCAGAGTGGATGGGGTATCTGGGAGGTGTGATTAGAGGGGGGATCAGAGTGGGGGGTATCTGGGGGTGTGATCAAAGTGGGGAGGGGTGATTAGATTGGGGGTGATCAGGGTGAGGGTATCTTGGGTGTGTGATCAGGGTGGAGGGGGTATCTTGGCATGTGATCGGGGCTAGAGTGGTATCTGGGGGTGTGATCAGAGTAGCGGTAATGGGGGGTGATCAGGGTGGGGGAATCTGGGGGGGATCAGAGTGGGGGCGGTATCTAGGGGGTGTGATCTGAGTGGGGGGGTATCTAGGGGTGTGACCAGAGTGGGGGTATCTGGGAGTGATCAGGGTGGGGGTGATCAGAGTGGGGGGTATCGGGGGGTGTGTGATCTGAGTGGGGGGCATCTAGGGGTGTGATCAGGGTGGGGGGTATCTAGGAGTGTGATCAGAGTGGGAGTATCTGGGGGGGTGTGATCAGGGTGGGGGAGATCTAAAAACCCACAAGTTAGGGGGTGCAAATCACTTGTCTTGCCCCGGCAGCTGACAACCCAACCCAACATAACCCACGCCACTGCCTGCAGGAACAAGAGGAAGTGAGCAGAAATCCCTCCAAAGTGAGGGAAATGCCCTCCGGTCACCACACCCCAATAGTGAAGGTGACTCTCCCCAGATCGGACACAGACAACAAAGCCTGACAGGGGCTCTAACCCTTTACTAAACAAAACCGTTTTGGGGTTTAGATACACTTCCATTCTTTATGCTCTGAGGCCCGTCCTCATCTAAAGGAATGCAGACTCTGCAGGTTTGCTGGTTCTATGGGGTCTTGCTCAGGTGGTGGTGATAATGAGGGACGACCCGCCCGTCCATGGCAGTCTGGGAAAGGACAAGGTGGAACAAGAGGAAGATTCTTTGGAACACAAAAGGTAAGAAAATATTTAAAAAAAAAACATTTTTGGGAATGAATTTTAGCAGTACATTTTGGGCGGTCCGCAAGTAATTAAAGTTGCACTTCTGTTTGGTAACGAGCAATATTTTTATTTAGTTCTGAAACTTGGTTTTTATTTATGAGGAACGTCTCCAGATCACAACGGTTAGATGTGTGTCTGTGGGGCGTCTTCTCACCTCGGGGGCCCCTTCACTCTTGTAGGACCTGAAAGTCGCCAGACTTTGAAGCAATGCCTTGGGGGGGGTGGGGGGGGGTCTGTGACCATCAAGTCCCATCAGAGTCAGACCAAAGTAGTGCTGGGACTCCTCTGAAGTCGCCCAGATATGAACGGTCC